>NC_091122.1:161171954-161471954 GCF_040183065.1 Periplaneta americana | reverse complement strand
ATTAGACGCTAGAAATTCCACTTCACGCATCGTCTCTGTATTCCTCATCCTTCACTGTTGCTAACTCTCGTCACTGGAACTCTCTGCCGCCTGAAGTCAAGGGCTGCCGAACATTGAATTCTTTCAAATCCAAGTTAGAAAATTATCTTATGATGAGTTACCAAACTAACTTACTATTATGACAAGTGTTGTATTGCATGTTTCCACGTATTCACATTTTTTTTATGTTCTAATGATATTCAACTTATTTTATATTTTTGTTTTCATATTTTCCGATAATGTTATATCTCTAATGTGATAAGTTGAGCTATATATAATCTTAATTTTCCTTATTGTGTGTACTTAGAAATATTGTATTCACTGTATACTTTGTACTGCACTATTTTATTACTACTATTAGTATTATTATTATTATCATTATTACTATTCTTATTTTTATTATGATTATTATTATTATTATTATGAATAATTGTCTTTTTTTTGTATGCCTCATTTATTTTGACCTGCTGTTCACATATTCTTATGCTTTTTTCTTTCTTTCTGTATGTTATATATTAATGTCTGATTTCTTCTTATTTGTTGTTTATATTTTATTATTATTATCTTATTCAGTTTTGTGTGCAAAATTGTAGTGTAATTTGTAAATTTGTAGTGTTTTTGTAACGCAGTCTTTACTCCTGGTTGAGTGTTAGAGAAGGCCGTATGGCCTTAACTCTGCCAGGTTAAATAAATCATTATTATTATTATTATTATTATTATTATTATTATAATTATTATTAGTATTAGTATTATTATTATAATGAATAATTGTCTTTTTTTTTTGTATGCCTCATTTATTTTGACCTGCTGTTCACATATTATTATGCTTTTTTCTTTCTTTCTTTATGTTATATATTATGTCTGATTTCTTCTTATTTGTTGTTTATATTTTATTATTATTATTATTATCTTATTCAGTTTTGTGTGTAAAATTGTAGTGTAATTTGTAAATTTGTAGTGTTTTTGTAACGCAGTCTTTACTCCTGGTTGAGTGTTAGAGAAGGCCGTATGGCCTTAACTCTGCCAGGTTAAATAAATCATTATTATTATTATTATTATTATTATTACTCTGTGTCTATGTACTAACACAATCCTGCCGAATATTGATACATTAGTGGATAACAAGTGGTGTCTGCGATCAGTTAATCACTAAATAGATGAATGTTCAATAGTTTGTGTGTGGACTTATCAATCTTATCCTAATTTATGTTTGGAGTAGTGATTGTTTTTACAACATGAGTTTATGTACTACCCGCCACTGAAACAAGTTTGAAATTGAAAGCGATGCATGGACGTCAATCGTATCTAAAAGATTTTGAGTGAAGCTGACGTCATACTTTCCACTTCAAATAGTTTGACATGCCTGTGATAGCGAAAAAGAACTGGTGAAAGCAAGATGTGGCAAATTCAACTTATAATTGAGGAAAACAGGAATATTTTAAGTCTCATTAAAAACCATTAATATGTTTTTTACCTCTGATTGAGGTTCTGGCTGATATGTATATCTATTATCAGGCAGTACACCTCACTTGACGATAACAGGCCTATGTATAGCCTACTAAAATCGAATTTCTGTCATGTCATCGATAGCAGATGAATCACCGTCTATTTTTTTGAAGTAAAACTAAAAATTTGAAGTACGAAAAACAGCTTTTGTGGGTATTAACGGTGTTGCATTTGCTGTTATGGTTTGATGTAGCTACTTTTCCAAGTTCAATAATGAGGGATATCAAGTTAGGAAGGATAAAACCGGATTTTCAGGCCGATTGTGTAGTTTAAAAAGACGAGACCTGCGTTTGTAATGAAGTGGAAGAATTCTCGCTTGTTCTTGGGGGATCCAGATCAGATTATCTGCCATATCGACTAAAAGTATCGGGCATTTCCGCTATGTTGCAATTCCTGCGTCATTAATTAGGGACCTCAGACATCTAATCAATATTATCAAGCTTACAGGAGCCACATACTTACTTTTATTCTTAAGCAACACTGGACATTCAGAAACAACGGGATTCCCTAGCTATCATGGTGAAAGGTCACCGATTAAGGCAGGGCACACCCATTCCCATGGGAAAGCCGATAATTCTACACTTTACGTTTTATTGTTACAAATAGAGAATGCGGGCTGGAAATGAAACCTGTACTAAACAGCCGTTATTAAAGAGCGCTCTCTAAAGCAAGGAGGACGAGGATTTTCAACATATGACTCCAGAAAAATTACAACAAAAATTACAACATTGCCCCTTATGTACTACCTATATAGAATAAACCAGGGAGAAAAACAAAACGTGAGGCAGATACAAAATACTGCGGACGAAGGATTATGGAAACAGCTGGAAGTGTCTGAGATCAGGAGCGCAGACAAGACTAATGAAGGAAATGAAAGAGAAGGCATGATAAGAACGAGCGAAGGAATGAAGCGACTATACTCTATTTTTTTCATGGAGTGCAGTTTCATAGAAAGTACTCTGCCGACAGATCTTCTACTGCCCCCTACTAATTGGTTGTCATAAATAAATGTCTTCCTTACTGTCACGGAAATCTTGTCTTCTCCTGTCAGTAACCAATCACAGCCCTCGTTCAGAAGAATTGACAGGCTCCCGTCAAATCCACGTGGAGACAGAGTTGCCGCATCTTTTCCGAATTCCAAGAATCCCGTCAGTCTCATTTCGAGGGTCATCAGGATTGTGGCAACTGTGCAATGTTGGGACGAGTGGACAGGATGGAATTGTCAGAGATGTTTGTGTAGGAAGTCATAAATCTGTAAGTGGGTATTCAAGGGAGCCACCGAACTGCACTCCTTGAAATAAAAAAGAGTATACCAGATATTAGTGACTGTGAGGACAGAATAGATAGGGCTTTTGCGAGGTTATTAAATGAAGAGTGCTAAAAAGTGAATGCAAGAAAGTTAGGGGTGGCAAAAGTAGTAGAATAGGAATAGAGAAGGAAGTGTTAATGTAAGAAGATAGCATAAGAGTGTAATAAGATAGACTAACAAAAATGAATAAAAGAGAATTAAAGTGGAAAAAAACATCTGAACTAATGTGAAGTGAAGAGAGAGAAATTGGAAATGTAATTCAGTGAATTAGATATTTCATGTTTTTCAATGTTGTGGGTTGGGAGTAGTATCAGGGGTACTATAACTGTAGCAGTATTATAGGAATAAATATATGGAAAGAGGTAATAAAATAGGAAATTTAGAAGTGAAGCGAAGAGAACGAGATCAATACGTAAATAAACAGAGGATAGAAAAATGATGTAAGTGTTGAAAAATACAGAAAGGGGAAAAGTCAATAATTAATGTAGGAGAAAATAGCTGGAAAAAAATGATTAAGGTTAGGTAGATTTGAGGGTAGAGAAGAAAATATATAAATAATGCAAATTATTAAGGAAGGAATAGGCCTATGCAATATTTACTAGGTAAGCGCGAAATGGAAGTGAGACATTCTAAGTATGAGAGAGAATAGAAGAGGATAGAGAGAGAAGGACATATAGCAATTCAGTGAAAACAGAACATTTGAAAGTAATAAAATACTTAGCAGATGAATATATTAACAGAAAAGAGTTGTGTGTATTAAATGGATGGTGGATCGAAAAGGAGAAATGTGAAGATCCATCATAACTGTGAATTGTAAAGTTGACTGACAAATAAATATCAATAGCAATATCAATGTGCTACCTAGAATGGATTGATATTAATGCCCTAAGGCCCCGGTCCTACAGATTGCCCCTCTTCGGGTCGTTCCTGAACTACCCTATAGCTTACAGAATCTCTTTACCTTTCCACGCAGGCATCACCGCGATCCTTCAAGGTACCATGAGCCCAGGGAAGAGCCCATGTTACTACCACCACGGGTCCAAGTTTCTTTGCGGCCCATGACGACTTTACATCGGAGCAAGCCCGAAATATAAGAAAGAAATGGAGATAATGATGAAAGAGTGGATGAAGAAAGAATGATGCTGAAACTGGTCAGGAAGAGGAAAAGGAATTGGTTGGGTCACTGGTTGAGAAGAAATTGCTTACTGAAAGCTGCACTGGAAGGAATGGTGAACGGGAAAAGAATTCATGGCAGAAGAAGATATCAGATAATAGACGACATTAAGATATATGGATCATATGAGGAGACAAAGAGGAAGGCAGAAAATAGGAAAGACTGGAGTTGCAGTAAAAGACCAGCCTTTGGACAGAATACTATGAATGAATGAATGAATGAATGAATGAATTTATTTTGTCGAAATTCATGTGAAACGAATTTGATCAATTATTATAATATATCATGTACATAATATTACGAGTAATTTTATTAGTCTATTAAAACATTAATGCTATTAGAGCTTCAAAGACAATTGAGATGTACCACACGTATTAGCGTCTTTTTCTCATCAATAAAAGTGCTGATTCACTACAAATAACGAACCAGTTATTAGCCATAACATACGAACCCTTAGTACAGGTCACTAAATTGGTCTCCTCAAGGTTACTGCTAAGTGTTATCTAATTACATGACAACAGAGAGTACCTAGAAGAAATTAGAGAGAGGGGGACAAAGGTCTAGTCTCGCAAAACATCTGAAAATATTACAATATATTATTTGGAAATTTTTTAGGGCTCTAACGTAGACCAGGTGATGAGTTCTTGGCAAGAGAGACATGTAGAAATGTCATGCAGAATTTCATTAAAATGCAGAGGTTCCCTTAAAAGGTAGGTGCTCACTCACAGGAAAAAATTCGTTCGATGCGTTCGAATTTTTATTACAGTATGTCCTCATTTCACAATAAAATTAATCATCAAATAATTTTTTAATTTACCACTAGAGCGCATTACTTCTTTGTAGTGTTCTGACCTGAACCTGGAAATAAAATGAACAGCTCTGTAACTTAAATAACCTACGAAGGACATACTTGATTTATTTATTTATTTATTTAAATTTAAATATACAGAATAAAGAATATAATTACAAAACAAACAAGAGAAATAGAAATAAAATAATACAAGCAATATAAAAAGAAGATATAGTAGTATTAACAAAATTTGAGACCGAATGAGCAGCGCTCGTGCTCGGTCGCAGTTCAGATATAATATTAAAATAAAAAAAATAATAATAATAAATAGGCCTAAGTAAAATAAAACAGGAATTAAAATATAATTACAGCTGCAATGGAATTATATAATATAATATTAACACTAGAGAAGAATAATATCGCACGTGAAAAGTAGAACTAATATATATTTCAGAATTATAGAATACACATATAATATAGGTTGATTAATTCATACACATATGCTATAAATTTATTTAATCAAATTGAAGATATTAACACGTTTCTAATTTTCTTGTTATATGTTAGTGGGTTACATGTTAGAAGTTCTGGGTGTAATTTAGTTAAAGCATTGTACAACCGAGGGCCAAAATTTATGCTATGTTTTAGACCAGCAGATGTGAGACATTTAGGTTCTACTAATGTTGAATTAATATTTCGTCTTGTGTCATAATTGTGTGTCTGTAATACAAACTTATTACGATTTTTATGATAAAATTTTAACAGCGTATACTTATAAATTTGTTCAATATTAAATACATTAAATTCAGAATAAATTAATTTAGTTGGATAATCGAAACGTTTCTTCAAACGAATTTTAATTATTCGTTTTTGTAGTAAATTTAACGGACTAAGATTAATTTTTGTACTTCCACCCCAAACAATTATACCATACTGAATGATAAACAGAATAATGGCCAAATAAACATTTCGTAGAACTCTAATAGGTAAGTAGCATCGAAGATTAACGAATTTATAAATTGTTTTACGAAGCCTCTTACAAAGATAAGTAATGTGATGAGGCCATTTTAAATTCTGATCAATAATGATAATGATTAATTTAGTATTTTCCCAATCTCATCCAATATGTTCTTTCTTCATATTACATTGCTGTAATTTTAATATAATAAGTTATAAAGCTCTTCATACTGGTGGACTTCATAAAATAAGCTTCGAGTCATCCATTTCATTATATCTTCAATAAGGTATTATCGTGATTGGAGGCCTTGCTATCGATTGTATTTGTCATGACTAGACTTCGTTGAATTGCCACACGCAGCATGCAATCAGGTTGCCGATGTACGGTAGTATAGAGGAGGTGAGCGACCGTCCGGTCTCGTAGTACAAGCAAGTTCATGTTAAGAGTTGTGACCGATCCAAGTAGATAGAGCAGCTACAGCTAATGTATACCTAAGTAAGCACTTGTTTTTGCATTACTGTGGTTGGAATAGTCAAAGCTTAACATTTGTTCAGTGTAGACAAGAATTCAATCAAACATGCTACAATGAGAGTGTTGCTGTTCCAAACAATTGCTCCTGGAATACCCTTACCCCCGCAGCCAGTCTTGACCCGTTGGGGAACGTGGTTGGATGCTGTTAATTATTATGCAGAACATTACGGCAAAATAATGGAGGTAATTTATGCATTGGATAGCACAGACAGTTCCGCTGTTGCAACTGTAAAATCATTGCCTTCTGAACAGCTATTGGAAGATATTCTGTTCAATGATTCTAATTTTAAAATCGTGTCCAAAAGCATCATCCTGTTAGAATCGTCTAAACTACAACTCTCAGAAGCCCTTAATGTAGTGGATAAAGTATCACAAACCGTTATCCAAAATAACAATTCACTAATTTCAGAAAAAGTGAAATATAAGTTGAGAAACATTAGGGGAGAGTCGGGAAGTATCGGACATCGGGTAGTATCGGACATCGGGTAGTATCGGACAGTGCGTTTCTTTCATCTACCACCATATGGTAGTACCTGAATGACATGGTTACGTTTCTCTATGCGACATCACAGAAACGTAACCATGTCAATCAGGTACTATCATCGTGTGGTAGATGAAAGAAACTCACTGTCCGATATTACCCGATGTCCGATACTACCCGACTCTCCCATATTGCTAAAAATTCTGTCTATTAACAACTTCGTATTATAAATGATGTACCATCAGGTCACGACAAGACACCTGAAGTTGGTGTACTAAAAAGTAGTGACTTTCCGTTCTTCAAATATGTACGTATTACATCGAACGTACATTTTCCCAAAATAAAAACTGTTTAAGTGACCATCGGGGAGGTTACTTTGTAGTCGTTCAAAATGTACGTAACTCTTCACTGCAATGCACTTATTCAAGGATGATGTGAGTATCTTACATTAAATTTTAAGAGTTAATATATCTCACTATAAAATAATTGTGTATTTATATGTTTAGACATTTCCTACTTCAATGATCATTCATTATATTTCTTGAATGCAGAATACAGATTTTATTGTAACCGCAGTATACTGCTCAGTGTTTACATCAGAGGCATACTCCATCCTTTGCACGTCCCCTTCTCATACAATCTATACTGCGTGCGCAGTAAACTTTGCGATTCTCGTGGCAATTCCACGAAGTCTAGTTATGACATTCTATATTTCGATCTTGGACCATGCGGAAATCCGTTTAGAATTCTCCAGGCAGAATTCTGGGCTGAATCCGGTCATGCGAACAGAGGAGATAGACCAAGTAGGCGATGATCCATTTAAAATAATGCAAAGAATTAAAATCTGAATGCGCCGATCGAATCTGTTCCGGTATTTCTCAAAAGTAGGACATAGCATTGCATCGAACATCAACAAATCGGCATTTAACACGGAAAATTATTGTAGTGACCATGATAAGCACGCATCTTCCTCCATGTTTTTATCACCAGTAACCGAAGAAGAAATTTATAATACTGTTAAATCCTTAAAAAATAATGTCTCACCGGGAATCAACAAAATTGCAAATAATACATTAAAGATTATCATTAAACATATATTAAAACCGCTTGTTTATGTATTCAATCTATGTCTCACCCAAGGAGTTTTCCCAGAATCTCTGAAAAATGCTGTAGTTGTACCGGTCCATAAGTCGGGGGAAAGAAAAAGTCTGAATAACTATAGACCTATATCCTTGCTCTCTAGCTTCTCAATGATATTAGAAAAATAAAAAAAAAACAGATTAGTAAATTACTTAGAGAAAAATGAAATTCTGTCCAAACATCACTATGGCTTCAGAAATAAATTATCTACGGATGACGCTATTATTGAAGTCACTGGTAAAATTATGCAGGAGTTGGATAACGGTTCTAAATGTTTAGGGATTTTCTTAGATTTAAGGAAAGCTTTTGACACGGTTAACCATCGTTTACTTCTGGACAAATTATTTGATATGGGAGTCAGGGGTATTGCGCATAAGTTATTTCAATCATACTTAAACAAAAGAACTCAGGTAACCAAAATTGATGATAATATCAGTGAAAATGTAAATATTGATATAGGTGTCCCTCAAGGAACAATTTTAGGCCCTATTCTATTTTTAATATATATTAATGATTTATTAAACATTGATTTGAAAGTACATAATGGCTCCTGTTATTCTTACGCTGATGATACGGTGGTGATTTTCAGTGGTTTATAAACGTGCCAATGTAGGTATAAATTTGATCAAAACCTGGCTTGATGCAAATTTGCTATCTCTAAATATAACTAAAACTACTTTGGTGCCATTTTCTTTAACAGTCTCTGGATTGAACAAATTGAAATCACTTTCTCATTTAAAATTAATAATCCACAACTCATTTTGTAAACTCTCTACAACCTGTAAATGCCCTTGCCTGAAAGAATCTGTAGGTGTGAAATACCTGGGAATTATTGTTGATCAGCACTTGAAATGGGATAGACAAATCACCTTTTTATGTAACAGGATACGTAAAACAATTTACAAATTTGTAAGCCTTCGCCATTACTTGCCTACTCATGTATTACGTTTGGTTTATTTGGCTATAGTTGAATCTGTTATCCAATATGGTATAACTGGATGGGGAGGCATTACAAAAACTGCTCTTCTTCCTCTGATTATGTTGCAAAAACGTAAAATCAAAATTTGTTTGAAAAGGCGACTGGATGATCCAACAAATTTGATCCATTCCGAATTGAATGTTTTTAGAATTGACCAAATTTATAAATACTCTTTAATGAAATTCTATCATAAGAATAGAATGAAATTTGTAGCTCAGCCACATGCTCATAATACAAGACGAAATGAAACTCTTAAATAAGTTGAACCTAAATATTTCACATCCGCTGCTTTACTACACAGTACAAATTATGGTCCACGTCTATATATTTCGATAATAAAATTTCATCCAGAATTGACTACTTTAAGCAATGAAATTTTCAGATCTAGAATTAAAAAATTTATATGACAGACTTCCCTGTATATATATTATGTACCATGTATTGTAAAACAAGTTTATTTCTATCCTAAGTGTATTTTTCTATTTTATCTTGGTTACTATATCAACATGACCTGCACTAATTATACTACTAATAATAATTTAATATTAATCCATCAATCTAAACATCGTCTCTTTTTTCACTCAGTTATTATTAGTATTATTATTTACTAATTTTATTACAATCTTTATGTGAGCTTTTTTATTAAGTATTTTGTCTACAAAGTATGTGTATCTATGTAACGGAACTGTCCCCGAACACGAGCTTTGCTCTTTCGGGGTACTCTAATGTAACGTTTTTATGTACATGTTATTATTAAATAAAATCTAAATCTAAATCTAAGTGAGTTCCAACCTTTATAAAAAAAAATTACCACAATAATTTTTATGTTGAAGCTTGAATTTTTTCTTCTAGAAAGATATGTATATCCATAGCAACAAATTCCTGCAGAAATGTTATACATTTTCACGTCACAATTACCTATTTAAAAATCTTGCTTCAGATGCTAATACTTTTTTCAAAGTTAAATTTGCTTCTTCTTTTTCTTCTTCTTCTTCTTCTTCTTCTTCTTCTTATTATTATTATTATTATTATTATTATTATTATTATTATTATTATTATTCTCGCTGTTATTTGTACTCGCTTTAACATCTCTGGTCATATCGCGAGTTAATCTTTGGTTGAAATCCGAAGGCCTGTGTACTATTGTTGAGACTGGTTCTACAACGTGTGCATAATGCATGCGTCCGTTATATTTGTAATATTCGTAAGTATGATCATGTTTCCCCGTCTTTCCAAACTCTGTCTTGGCTAAGGCTAAGCGATCGACGAGCCCTGCATTCTCTTGTTCTCTTATTTCAAATTCTGCGCACCGCTACCCCAATCTATTTGGCTTCTCGTTTCCAAAATTTATCCGCATGTCATCAGCTAAGTACAAGATCTCATCATAACAATTTACTCATTATACCCTACCACAAGACATCTTTATATTCTTCATCCTATACAGTTTCAGTTGCTAGAAATTGGAACTCGCTTCCGAGTGATATAAGGGGTTGTTGGACAATAACTTCATTTAGGTCAAAATTACATAATTCTTACTTAACAGATGAATTGCTGATTAATATTTGTTACTTATAATGAAACTAACATCTGTCCATTCTTATTATTATTATCATTAATTTTTCTAAATAGATTTACAAAACCTCTAATGGCAATTACATTAATATTCTCATTATAGAAATAGAAATATATATATTCTCCCTGTAACATAGTCCTAGTAAGCTTACATTAAATTAATTTTCATAATTTTACTAGCTATCTCAAATATTAAATTAATTATAATGGATTGAATTAAATTAGCTCATAAATTAAGTTACTACTTTACCTTATAGATTTATCTAAATTTAAATAAATGTGTACTGAAGAATATTGCTGGAGAACCTTTTAAGTGTAGTGTAAATATTTGTAATTTAAATTTATGTATCGTATTGATTAAGGCTGGTTGAGTGGAAGAGAAGGCCTTATGGCCTTAACTCTGCCAGCGAAAATAAAACATTATTATTATTATTATTATTATTATTATTATTATTATTATTATAGTTGTGAAGTAGATGGCGACTGTATATGTATGACTGATTTCTTAAGAATATGATTTCGGTGATGAATGAGGCCAGTGTTGTGGCCCGAATTTTCTGGCATTTGCCTGACGGTTGAGGGAAAAACCTGAAAAACCTCAACCAGGAAATTCAACTCGACCGGGAATCGAACCCGGAATCTCTGCGTAAGAGACCAGCATGCTGACCCCTACACTACAGAGATGGTCTATTATTATTATTATTATTATTATTATTATTATTATTATTATTATTATGCATTAAAACAGAATGTACTATTAAAGGACAAAATAATAAATAAATATTTTTCAGCCACTGACAATTAAAATAAACTGGTGTACTCTATACAGGATGAATCGTAGATAATGCCATTAATTTCAGAGGGTTAAGGCTATTTCTCAATGAAAATTAAACATAACGTAAGCGTTAACTTAAAAATGTAAACGTTACGGTAAAATCAAGAACATTCACGATGGGAACATAAACATAACTGCTAAGATACTTGGTAACCATGGAAACATAACAACGACGCCATTTCCTCATATTCTGTCATAACATCAGTGCTCCACGATTGTGTACTGTTTGCAAATCACGTAAGCATAAGCTTGCAAACTTTCATGTTAACGTCTAACGGCAATGTTTATGTCAATGTTTATGTGAATCATTGTGAATAATTCCATTTCATAACCTGGCCGCAAACTTCTATGTTTATGTTACGGTTATGTTTAATTTTCATTGTGAATGGGCCTTTATTCTTTAAGATATTTAAAACAAAATTTTTAATACAGTTTTGCTCGTTTTTGTTTCCTTTTTGAGATAAGAATTGTTTTAAATATTATGAAATATTTCAAAGCTTGTTCTGGGAAAGCTACTGATTTAATTCCATATGATTAATCAATTGAAGAAAGCAGTGTATTATGATAATAAATTATTGAAGAAATTTTAGTTTTGTACTCAAAAATGTGCAAAAAATTTTGACCGAACAAATAAAACATTGAAAAATTCCCTTGCAGAAAGAAGAGTTACATTTATTAGGATCAAATTTCTGCACATTTAAAGGACAAAACTAAAATTCTTTCAATAATTTATTATCATAATACACTGTTTTCTTAAATTGACTGAGAATTTTGAGAATTAAATTAATGGCTTTCCCAAAACACGCTATGAAATGTTTCATATAAAACCATTTTTATCTCGAAAATGAAGCAAAAACGAGCAAAATTGTATTACACTTTTTTGTTTGATATATCTCAAAGAATAACCCCCAGAAATTACTGTCATTACTTACGGGTTAACTTTATATAAACACATTATAATATCCCGTAAATGTTGTTATTTATTCATCGGTATGTCAGTAATTCCATTGTACTAACTTTCTATAGTTACGAATGTATTGTGCACGCGTTTGTTTCGCGTATATGTCAAAGCACAACTGAATAACATTGTTGTTTAAGATATATTGTAACCCCTCCATGGTTTATAATAAACTCTTTCAAGTGGATTATGTATACTATATAATATATTATGCGGACTACCAGCGTGAATAGGTATAGATCCGTTCATATTGTCATTTCTCGGATATGACATAAGCATTTTCATAGCAAGTGAAGTCGAATTTCTATTCCAGAAAGTCTTTTCATTTTTGCTGTTGGTGAAAGTCGAACATAGACGTTACACGTCAAAAGATAAATATTTCTGAACACGTCTTCGAACACCCACTAATAATAATTCGTGGCGCTACAGCCCGTGAAGGGCCTAGGCCGACCAGCCCGCTGCTGGCCTCACGCCCACATGTCGAAGCAGAGGTGGACGATCATCCAACCAACATGGAGGTATCGTGTGATTAGCACGATGATCCCCCCAGCTGTTATAGCTGCCATTTGCAACCGGATTTCGCTACCTATCGTAGCTCCCCAAGTGCATCACGATGCTGGGTGAGCACTGGTCCCATACACTGGCCGAAATTTCGTGAGAAAATTTCTTCCCCCATGAGGACTCGAACCAGCGCGAATTTCGTAACGAGAGTCCTAGGTGGGATGCCTTAGACCGCGACGCCACGGCGCGGGACTTCGAACACTTACTAGTAAAAAAAAAAAATTAACGATTTAACAAATTTACTTCTAAGTTTGAAATATAAGATTCGCACGAATTCAGTATTAGAACATTATCCACTGCGCCACGAGGTTCAGAAGTGGCAGTGTGCAGTAGTGTCTTGCTATATTCGAACATGAGAGAGGCAACCAAGACATTAAAAAGTTCGGATTATTTCATATGAAAAATTAATCGGAAGATCTGTGCTAAAATACTTAAGGGGAGGAGGACGTCCCTATGCTGGCAATGTTAATTTCATAAACTTTAGGAACATATATCTAAAAAACTACTCACATTAGAGTTACAATTTTTTGCACACTGCTTCAATAAGTTATATACAAGAAAAACCATCAATAAAATCTTGCCAAATAGGTGCCACTTAATTATAAAAATAATATAAGCTAATAAATTGATATAAAAATTAAGAGTAAATCTAAAAAAAAAAATCCTACACATAAATAAATTGTTGTAAATCTAATTTCTGTGAGTTTATGTTGACGAATGTTGTATGTATTTATTCACACTGCAATGGGTATATACCCGGTGGCAGTGGTAACTAATTACACTCAATATGACAATAATAAACTTATTAATTAAAAATACAATTAATAATACTAATAATTAATACTAATAATAATAATAATAATAATAATAATAATAATAACAACAGGGAATATCCTAAATTAAATGAAACGATCACTTAAAATAACATTTGAAATAAGTCTAATTTGTATCTTAAAACTAAGATCGAACTAAAACCCACGAGTATGATATGTTCATATCTGCACAAGTACCTTTCAACATTACACTCATTTCGCTGTCAACTCACGCACTGCACTGGAACTACGACACATTTCACTGATTCTATCCTGATTTCACTAACACTTCAAAAACATTTCACTGTTCAAATACTTTGCACTGCCACTATAAACTATAAAGCTTCACTGACAGGAACACATTTCACTTACACAACACACTTCACTGACACAACATAATTCTTCACTGATACAATACTTCAATAACAACATATCATTTACAACATTTAAATACTGTGTATAATTACCGTCTATTAGTAAGGTCCTTAAGCCTATTAGTAAGGTCCTTAAGCCTATTAAATGTTCATATACATTGTGTAAAAAATTGCAACCTTGTGAGTGAAATGGATTTAGAGATATATGTTCCTGAAGTGTATGAAATTAACATTGCCAGTTAAAAGATGAAGAGGTTTGAGTGAAGGACATCGAATACTATTACAAGATGGAAGAAACACGACAGGACTCCTCCTGCAGAGCGGACATCGGCGAATATCGAACTTCGCCATACCTGACAAACTTGAACCGAACACAGCGCCTGTAATAGGCCTACACGAAGCTACTGAGCACATTCCTTCTCTGACGTACTGCAACTGGTTTCCCTTACCACTTTAACCAGTGCTGTAACTCTTTGAATACTAAGGAGACAGCGGCCAATAAGTTTTCGGTTAAGTCAGGGGAAGAAGGATGTGTAGAATATTGAAACACTTTACAAAACTTAATTACACTTCCACTGATAACACTTTCGAATGCCGCAGCTATACAAACAGGATGTAAAATGAAACGCCCGACATTTATGATGTCCTCAGGCAGTAAGCAATGACATTAAGAAATTTTATTGACATAACATGAGTCTTACAATACATAAAATTGTAATGAATAATCACCAGACTTCCACGTGTGTTTATCTGGTGCCGATAAACAATGACCACATCGGGATAGGTCCCAACTTATACGCGAGATTGTACTTAAATTTCGCGAGATTTTCAGATATGAAAACATGTATAACAATTACAAATCACAACAGATTCTTCTAATTCCTTAAAAAATATATTAAATTCATGTGTCTGCACAAAATATCTATCAAAAGTTTCATTCCCATGCAGAGAAATACAGGGACATCATTTTATTTTTACTAACATTTTTAATATTGACTTGCCTATACCTCTGCATCAACGCCGTTTGCTACCACCTTCCACGACTGGAGTTAGATGATACTGACGTAATATACAAACAACTCACTTTACTAGGTATAGGAGGGAAGAAAAGTAGTTCATCCATTTACGTAAACTAGGAAATATCGCGATTTTGAGTTTGATAATTTTCATTAGGTTTTTGTTTAATCAAAATAAAGTACAGTATTAACAATGAGTGTTTTTACTTACGAACTGAGCTTTCCATGCGGACGTATTCATTATGCAGTGTATATTATACTGTCTACAACACATTAGCGTACACTATAGAGAATGAAGTTAAATCGAAAAATAATCATAATATGAATATTTAAACACATTTTTGGAAATGGTGGCCGTTCACTTCGATGCATGCTTCAGTTCTAATGTGCATATTATCGCGCTATAGACTATTGTACGTAATTCCAATTACCAGGTTCGTACTTCTATCAGTAACTCATGTTGAAATAATTCTGTACCTACTCTATAAAAGAGACCTTACGTACTGTAAATTCAATCTTCATTTCTGCCCGATCCGAAAAGATAAAATTACTCAGACATAGCCTACTATCTACTGTCCGTCCAAGTGGTTACGTCGCAGCGTCGTAGAAAGGGAGGAAATCACGTGACAGTTAATTACTTAACGAGGTCCTTTTATTTACGTTATTTTAAACAATTGTATGGGTATAATATTACGTAGACGTCCAATTCCTAACAGAAATTATTGTTCAGAGAAAAGAGCTAAGACAGCCCAGCCACAGAGAGGCGAATAGAAGCAGGTGGGGGAAACCGGGATGCGACTTAGGAAAATGAAAAATGATGCAATATTGAAAGCTCTTTCGGCACTGGAAAACGCGAACATATTTTTGGAACGTACTGTTTACTATGACCGTAAGGCTACTATGACTGTATATGCGGTCTTGGATCTGTGTGGAGGACGGTTAAACTTCATTAGTAGAAGGGGTGAGAGTGAAGTACATTCCAAAACTCAGGTACAATAAAAATTGAAGTAAAAATAAAGTGATGTCCTTGTATAAGTCTGTTAGTGTGTAACTACGAAATAGGAAAAACGTTCGTTTCAGGCGACGAAAATGCGATTTGTATAAACGTTAATAAAATCTATAAATTTAAAACGATTGTGCTAATTCTATCAGAAAGTGTTAAATTCGTGTGTCTACACAGTTTTCTATCAAAAGTTCCAGAGTTCAATGAAGAAGAACAAAAATATTAATTCAACAATTCGCGATTTTATTAAGTTTTCAAACTATAATAAAATCTATAAATCATATCCGATTCCACTAACTCTTTCAGAAAGTGTTAAATTCAGGTGTTTACACAGTTTTCTATTAGAAGTTTCAGAGTTCGATGCAAACGAACAAAAATATTAATACGATGAAAGAGTAATGGGACGGAGAAAAATTCTCTCCGGCGCCGGGATTTGAACCCGGGTTTTCAGCTCTACGCGCTGATACTTTATCCATTAAGCCACACCTGATACCACCCCGGCGTCGGACAGAATCGTCTCAGATTAAGCTCCAACTCTTGGGTTCCCTCTAGTGGCCGCCCTCTGCACTACGTCATAGATGTCTATGAACTTAGGCCCTACCGAAGTCCACACATGTGCTGAGGTGCACTCGATATGAGTGACTAGTTGGCCGGGATCCGAAGGAATAAGCGCCGTCTTAAATCACGAAGTGATTTACGCATATCATATATTATTTTAATGTACCGAAGTACATATGATATTTCCATGCAGATATTCTGCGTCATCATACGATGAAAGAGTAGAGGGAACCCAAGAGTTGGGGCTTAATCTGAGACGATTCTATCCGACGCCGGGGTGGTATCCGGTGTGGCTTAATGGATAAAGTATCAGCGCGTAGAGCTGAAAACCCGGGTTCAAATCCCGGCGCCGGAGAGAATTTTTCTCCGTCCCATTACTCTTTCATCGTATGATGACGCAGAATATCTGCATGGAAATATCATGTGTACTTCGGTACATTATAATAATATATAAAAGTAAACTTTTGTCGGTTTATTGAAATATTAAAACGCTAATGAAATCTGTAATTTAACACCGATTCTTCTAATACTTTGAAGAAATGTAAAATTCATGTGTCTACACCACTATCTATCATAGGTTTGGAGGTTCGACGCAAAGAAACCAAATTGTGAAAATTTAGATTTTGTGAGATTTTCAAATATGAAAACATGAATGAAAAATTACAAATCTTCGTATCAACACTACGGCTGTATGCACTTAAGACTCATAACGGTCCTTGTGTTCCTGATATGCCACGATTTTAAATTTTCGAAGGTTGGTCTAGGTGGTTTGGTTTTGCTTCACAAAGGCTGAACCCGGGACGGATCACTACACTTAGACAAGCATTCCTGAATCCGACTCTGACAGGTGGGCCACTTCATCCAATGCAGCCAATTTGATTCCCAAACGTCCGTGTTGATTATCGAAGGGATCCTGGATGGGTGATAGGATAAACTAGGCTCTGTTGGACATTCGGGCATGTTGGACACTCTGTACTTTAACGTGTTACCTCGCCACTTGTGGGCACCACATTCTGCTAGAAGTCAATGACGGAAGTAGCCACGAGTGGGGCTACTTCCGTCATTGACTTCTAGCAGAATGTGGTGCCCACAAGTGGCGAGGTAACACGTTAAAGTACAGAGTGTCCAACATGCCCGACTGTCCAACAGACCCTAGTTTACCCTATTCGAGTTTATTTCCAGTCAGTGAATGGATTCATGCCAGTTTGTATCCGAGTTGATTCTGGAACTTTCCTTCCCATTTTGTGGACTTAAGACTGCCTACTTACAAGGTAACAACTACTTCAAGCAATTTCTTGTAAATAGATATGGTTAAAAATATGTGAAATTTGTCAATAAACTAATGATCTAAAATTGAAAGACTTTCAACATAGGTATGTTTAAAAATATGTTGAATTTATTCATAAAATAAATAACTTAGCAATTGAGACAGGGAGATCAAAAACCCACTTTTTTACAAAATTTAGTTATGGGCTGGATGATGCTTTTTAGTTTGTCCCGCATGCGCGGAAGGCAAGAATACACTAATATCGACATTCATCTGCATTCTGGGGGCTGTTTTAAAACTCGTGGAAGTCAGAACTCCACTTACTCCATGGAATAAAAGAGTTTTTGCATTTCAAGCTTAATTTCCCGGTAGGTAGCAACACTATCGCTCAACCAGCTGAGTGAAGTGATACGATACGGTATTCAGAATGTCACAAAAATCTATGAAATGCATGTAAGTAGGATTATTAAAGGCACGATATCGAGTCGATTAACTTCCAGAAACCCAATGCAGATGCATCATTCCCCAGTCAACTAAAGTACAATTCAGCATTGGCATTGAAAGAAAAAGGCAAAAGGACTTGCAAAATTCAACGCAGTTTATTTCTGAGGAAAGTAGGATTAATTACCAAACTCTGTTTGCGGACAGTAATAATCTAGAATCTAGATGCACAGGAAGAACATGAGAGAGAGAGAAAAAAAACAGAATCTGTAACATGAATGAGACTGTGTTAACATTTTAATATTGTTTGTGGTTTTATTTGTGTATTTTGATGTGCTTTATGGTAATTTATGATTTTCTGTCTCATATATTTGAAATGAAAAAAAAAGTAGCAATGTTAATCTTAATAACAAACTTCCATTTTCTCGTATATTCCAATGTTTCATAAGGGAATTATGATATACTTATCTTTTCTTAATTCTTACACTGTGGAAGTTAGAAAACCACTAACTCCAGCAGTGTTTATTTCAAATTGTAGCGTAAGATAATGTAAAAATTTAGGTTTTGAAGTAATTAATTAATAAAGAATGTAATTTTACACAATATTAACAGATAAATGCATAATAATTGAAGATAGTAAGAGAAATAATAAGTTTTTTCTCTCTCCTGTAAAATTTGGTTTATTGGAGTTAGAGGGTTTTTGATTTCCCTGTCTCAATTATTAAAAATCTTCACTTAATGTTGGGGAGGAACTTTCAACAAACGGAAAACAGCTAATTCCTTCGCTACGGTAATTTCTTATTTGTAGCTAGGCTACTACTGTTTCTCTTTTTTCTATTGTTGGTATTTTCGTCGCTTCGAAGCTTTACGTAAGTACTACACTGAATTTCGTTTTCGTCAGGATGTAGAGCTGAAAACCTTAGTTCGACTCGGATAGAATTTTTCTTTGTTCTTTCCATCCTTCACCACAAGAAACACAGTTCAAGAAAAATCGTTAGGATAGGGATCTAGTTTATCGTAATTTCGTGTTTTTTTATTTTAAATAAGGAGCTATTAATCACTGCAAGCAGACAGACAGACAGAGAGACAGACAGTAATGCAGAAAGAAATCGTGTATTTCTCCGA
Source organism: Periplaneta americana (assembly GCF_040183065.1). Taxonomy (NCBI): domain Eukaryota; kingdom Metazoa; phylum Arthropoda; class Insecta; order Blattodea; family Blattidae; genus Periplaneta; species Periplaneta americana. The sequence continues at coordinate 161,452,525 of NC_091122.1, read as the reverse complement.
AAATCCCTATACCCATTGCTTGCATGATCACGTCACTTCCTCTTTTATTTAGTATAATAAGAAAGCAAAAATATAAACAATGATGGAGGCGAAGAACTAAATACAGAAGTCATTTAATGTTGACAAAACTATGAAATTAAAAAAAAAGATAATAATAAAAAAGCAAAGAAAATTAACAACAAACATAATTCAGATTCAACTTCGAAATGTCTAAGAACTTTACTTTAGTTGGTTATTTAACGACGCTGTATCAACTACTAGGTTATTTAGCGTCGATGAGATTGGTGATAGCGAGATGATATTTGGCGAGATGAGGCCGAGGATTCGCCATAGATTATCTTGCATTCACATTACGGTTGGGGAAAACCTCGGAAAAAACCCAACCAGATAATCAGCCCAAGCGGGGATCGAACCCGCGCCCGAACGCAACTTCAGACCGGCAGACAACCGCCTTAACCGACTGAGCCACGCCGGTGGCTATATCTAAGAATCTGAAGAAGAGTGAATTGAAATAGAATATGTGATAGAATTTATCAGTTGTTATTTGTTTGGCTGGTTATTTAACGACGCTGTATCAACTCTATCAATTCTTCAAAATTTGTTCACACTCAATATAAATTCGGCAGTTCGCGGGTGCTAGTGCAAAGGGGGTTAAGTATGAATTGATAAACTGGAATAAGTACAGATTTGAACTATCCAAAATTACTTTTCTCTTGTGTTACAGGGGTTAAGTTATTCTTCCCTCTATGATGCAATTACAGTGCTCCATATTTGTAACAAAGGGGTTTTATTCAGTACGAAAGGAGAGAAGTTTACATACCTTACAATTTGACTTAACCCCCTTTACACAAGCACCCGCGAATTATGGATGACTAAGAATTAAAATAACTCTACGGTGGTTTAGTATCAAGATTTTCAGCCTGTCAAGCTGGATTCGAGTCCCGGTTAGGCCAGGGATCTTTCATTCATAGCGACACTTGTGGTGGATTTGGTGGCAGTTGAGATTTTCTCCGGATTCTCCTGTTACCCCATGTTAGGCATCTGCGTCATCCCGTCATCATTCCCTAGCATTCTCCGAACGCCGGCTAGCGACACATGTTGGGGACTGGCTCAGGGACGAATAGGGTTACTTGCTAGAACATGGGTACGCAGCGCAACTTGCTTATAATCAGTGTAGTCAGCCAGTGTGGATTTCTAAATGTACCTAGCTTGAGGATTAGCGCAATAGATCTTAGAAGGTCGCGGTGCAGGGTCGTAGTGTCTCCCTCCCGAATTTCAATTCAAAGAATTAAAATAAGTGTTGTTATTGAAGCAGATTTTCTGAGACATAAACTGCGCTTTTATTTCTAGAATTATTAGTAGTGATAAATCGACAATATATTTCTTTTTCCAGCATTATCTCGTGTTCGCATAATAGCCTATACGAATCTTTTACCTCAGTCCGTCCTCATTCCATTTGAACCATCACTAGCTATTCACAAGTAACAATTAATATTAGAGGAGAAAAATTCGCTCCGGCGCCGGGGATCGAACCCGGGTCCTTGGTTCTACGTACCGAGCGCTCTCACCATTGAGCTACCCCGAAGTCCAATCCACAGCACCGGATCGAACTCCCCTCCTCCGGTGTTTTTCCCAGGCGCCCGGAGAGAATATTTCTCCTCTAATATTAATTGTTACCATAACAGATATATTCTGTAGGACCAAAAAATAATAATCTTTACGTAGATTATTTACAAGTAATTGTGCTCTCTGGTTATGTAGTTAGCATGATGTAAGAACATCCTTTAAAGTAATACAAGAAAAAGAACGAATTTCCGATTCTAGTAGAGGAAAAATGTCTCTATTTCTTTGCCGGGAATCGAGTAGGTTGTTTTACGACGCTTTATCAACATCTCAGGTTATTTGGCGTCTGAATGAGATGAAGGTGATAATGCCGGTGAAATGAGTCCGGGGTTCAGCACTGAAAGTTAGCCAGCATTTACTCATATTGGGTTGAGGGAAAACCTCGGAAAAAATCTCAACCAAGTAACTTTCCCCGACCGAGAATCGAACCCGGGCCACCTGGTTTCGCGGCCAGACGCGCTGACCGTTACTCCACAGGTGTGGACCCGGGAATCGAAGCAGCACCACTATTGATTTGTAGCCTGCTACACTACCATATTTTAAGTACGGTAACTTTTGATTAACAAATCAATAATTGGACACCCAAATTATTATTGAAATTGTTTTAAAAACACAATGAAAAATAAGTTTCTAATCTGAACAAGAAGAAGAAGAAGAAGAATAAGAGAAATTATGAATATTATATCACATCAACATGGTAACTAAAATTAAAATTATCTGAAGATAAGCGATTCAATAAATTAGGGTAAAGAAACCCACTGAATTCGAACTTTGATCTGTCACTTTCTATATATAATGTGCCAAAGAATTTATTCGAATTGAAAACACTAAAAATTATGTAGTCACTGAAATAATCCTTACCGGACGAAACGTTACGTATCCAGTATCCAACACCTTCACTATCACACTGATGTAACCACACAACAATGTACGATCACTGGACAAGAAGTTGCTAGAAGGCAAGCACACACAGAATCATATAAACAAAGATCAGAATCAACTTGCCCGCTGATTTTAACGCCCCATAATATTTCCCCTCCCATTTCTCGTATCTGCTACCTCATTGGTTCAAGTCGGCAATGACGTCAAATTGGCCGTGAACACTAAGATATGATAAAATAAAACTAACCCAACGAAGAAAAATTATACATACGTATGGAATAAGACTATAAAAACTGGGCCTAGATGACGTTGAGGATAGGTGCCTTAGATGCTCGAGTTATACTGTGGTACGTCAAAAGAACCAAAAGAAATGGAGTTAATTAATTGTAAAAGTGTTTATGTTAACAGACATTACATCACATTACAATGACCTCTCGTTAGGAGGTAAAAATCAGTTTTGTTTACAAAGTTTCATTTCAAATAGATAATAATAATAATAATAATAATAATAATAATAATAATAATAATAATTATTATTATTATTATTATTATTATTATTATTATTATTATTATTATTCGACTAGATTCGCTCTCTTTGTTAAGGGAATTCTGAAACAATAAACATCCACAAATAGTGACAGTCCCTTGTAACATGGTCAATATGGGCATAGTTTTCTTTTTTGAACATATTATGCAAATTTTAAAATAGTTTAAATCTATGTATGACTGTATGATTAAGTTTCTATATTTGTTAAATTTTTGTAGTAAGCTTTTACAAGTCAGTGAGGATTTCAGCTGCTGAAGATATTTATCAAGATTTCTAATCAAGGTGAGTGAGTCTTGGTATTTTGCACCACGTCATATATATGAAAAAAACTAACGTTTCGTAGGTAGGAAAGAGGAAAAAGATGGTAACTGTTAATTCTATTAACAAGTAATGAAGAACTGCTTTTGATAAATAATGGATCCTCTTTCCCTTCTTTACCTACTCATGGATTCAATCCAAAAAATTCGCATTAACAGGACTTTAATCTTCAGGAAAATAATTCCTGGTAACTAACCCAGCAGACATACGTAGTTCCGAAAATTTTGATATCTGTGCATCTATGACAGTGTTCAAAATCTAAAAATTTGTCACTGACAGGATTTGATTCTTCTGGAAAATAGTTCTTGGTGTCGGATTCTAATGACAAGTTCCCCTCTCCTTGCTTTTCCAGGTGATAGAGCCTGCACGTAACTCCTACAATTTTGATGAATTTGCATCTTGTGACAATGTTCAAAATTCAAAATTTTCTCACCTTCAGGATTTGATTCCTCTGCAAAATAGTTTTTATGAGTGCTTTAAAGATAGATTTCCATTTCCATTTCCATTTCCTTCCCTGATAATGGGTCGGTAACATATACCCGAAAATTTTGATGTTCTTGCATTTATGACATTGTTCAAAATCCAGAATGTTTTCACTGCCATGATTTGATTCTTCTGGAAAACAGTTCTTGGAGTTTGATCTAACAGATTCGTTCCCGTTTCCTTGCATTCTCTGGTCATAGATTCGATCATAGGTCCAAAAACTAGAATAATTCTGCATCTATGACGCTGTTTAAAATCCAAAACTTTCTCAATATCAGGATTGATATTTATACAAAATAGTTCTTGGTGATTGTTCCATCACAAGTGTTTACCTTTCCTTGCCTTCCCGGTGATGGTTCTGATACATATACCCCAAAATTTGGATGTTTCTGCTATGGCACAGTAAAAAATCCGAAGCTTTCAAACTGGAATGATTCAATTCTTCTGGAAAATTCAGACTCATTCTTCCTTGTCTTTCCTGTTGATGGATCCGATACGTACCCCCAAAAATTTAAGAGTTTCTGCATGTATGACAATGTGCAAAATAAAAAAAAATCTCATTGGCAGGATTTGATTATTATGGAAAATAGTTCTTGGTGATTGATCCATCACAAAGGTTATCCTTTCTTTGCACTAGAATCGTATATCCCAAAATTAGAATGTTTCTGCATCTATGGCAATGTGCAAAATCCAAAATTTTCTCAATAGGAGGATTTAATTCTTCTGGAAAATAGTTTAAACGTATCACGTTTAATTGATAGCTTCCTTTTCACACACCTTAGGTCCATAAATTAGAATGTTCATTCATCTATTTGTGAACCTAGAAAATACGTTTGACAGAGTGGACTGGAATAAACTGATGGCGATCGTAAAGAAAATTGTCGTGGATTGGAAAGATAGAAGGCTGTTCAGTAACCTTTATATGCAACATGAAACAACAAGTCAAGTCAGGATAGGAGAAGAAATGTCAGACGGAAGCGAAATAGTTAGAGGAGTACGTCAAGGATGCCCTTTATCACATACCCTGTTCAACATCTACTTGAGGATTTAGTGAAGAACTGTTTTCAGAACATGGGAGGAGTGACAGTAGGAGCAAGAAGAATAAAGTGCATAAGATTTGCTGATTATATGGCGTTGTTAGCAGAAGAGGGAATGATACTAAGGGATATGCTACTGGAGCTAAATGACAGCTGTGAGCAGTATGGAATGAAGATAAATACCAACAAGATGAAGACCATGGTCGTAGGAAAGAAAGTAAACAAGCAAAACTTTCGAATTCTAAATGAGACAGCAGAGCAAGTGGACAGCATCAAATAATTGTAGTGTACTATAAGTTGTAACATCAGCTGCTGCCAGAGAATACCAATGACAAAGGAAGCTTTTAATAGAAAACGAGCATCTTCTGCGGACCTCTGGATAAAGAACTACGGAAGAGAGTAGTGAAGTATTTTGTGTGGAGTGTAACATGAGGCAGAGACATGGACACTGCGACGAAGTGAAAGAAGCGACTAGAAGCATTTGAAATGTGGATATGGAGAAGAATGGAGCGTGTGAAATGGACATACAAAATAATAAATAAAGGTGTGTTGGAAAGAGTGGGTAAAGAAAAAATGATGCTGAAACTGATCAGCAAAAAAAGGAAGAATTGGCTGGGTCACTGGTTCAGAAGTAACTGCCTACTGAAGGATGCACTGAAAGGAATGATGAACGGAAGAAGAGTTCGGGGCAGAAGAAGATATCAAATGATAGACGACATTAAGATATATGGATTATATGCGGAGACTAAGAAGAAGGCAGAAAATAGGAAAGACCGGAAAATGCTGGGTTTGCAGTGAAAGACCTGCCTTTGGGCAGAACAGTATGAATGAATGCATCTATAACACTGCCGAGTACAATTTTTCTGGAAAACAGTTTTTGGTAACGGATTTAAGTAACAGAGTCCCCTTTCCCTGTTTCCCGTGATGATGGATCCACTATATCTCCGAAAATTAGGATGTTTCTGTATCACTGGCAGGGTGAAAAAAATATATCTCACTGGTAAGTTGTAATTTTTCTGGAAAATAGTTCATTGATCTAATATATAAGTTTCCATTTTCTAGCATTTTATTTCATTGGAATATGTAGTGTAAAAAATGAAATTATGGTTTATCTAAAAACGTTCGCAATTGCCGAAGTTATATCAGCGTCGCCGGTGTGCCGGAATTTTATCCCGCAGTTCTTTTACATGCCTGTAAATCTACTAATATGAGCCTGTTGCATTTAAGCACAGTTAATTGCCATCGATCTGGGCCGGGATCGAACTCGCAATCTCGAGCACAGAAGGCCAGCGCTATACCGACTGCACTACCGATGCCGAGAATATATAGTGTAGTTTAAAAATTATAGGCGCAACAAAACTCTTCAGAAAATGTGTCGGTCCCTTTCTGGGATGGAACCCTGGTACTGGGGAGAACTTACAGACATATTCACGTCAAAACATGTTTCATAAATCATAAAATACACTTGATCTCACTGGAATTTGAACCCGGGTTTCAGTAACGGAAAGTAGACGTCGTTCATCTACCGATGTTACAATTAATTAATATGATTTTAAATGGTTAGGGAGACTATTAAAATTCCAGCACGTACAGAATTGAGTAGACCAGTAGACGAATATGAAGAGGTGAACACAGCAGCAGAAGCAGAACTCTTTTTTACACGTTCTACGAAGTTACGTGCGTCTCGTCACATCTATGCCGGAGGTTAGGGGCGACGCACACATGTTGGACCAGCCAGACACATTAATTGTAGCTGACAAGCATCCTAGCTGTGCGAAAATTCGACTCCGGCATGCAAGCGGAGACTACGCTTGGCTTGGTTCTACGTGGACCAGGCCCAGGATGGGTCCTTACTAGTATTATGGGATTTAATGGATTAATCTGATCGATTCATCGATCAATTTCTGTTGTAAGGTTAATCGATCAAAATATTTAATCCAATAATCGAGTCGATTAAAATTAATCGCTTGTATTTGATATTAATTATTACTTTGTTAATGCAAACTCTGACTAAAAACTCCGACAACATTGGTCTCTCCGAAATTGCTTACTTCAAAGTAGATAGATAGATAGATAGATAGATAGATAGATAGATAGATAGATAGATAGATAGATAGATAGATAGATAGATAGATAGATAGATAGATAGATAGATAGATAGATTAGATAGATAGATAGATAGATAGATAGATAGATAGATAGATAGATAGATAGATAGATAGATAGATAGATAGATAGATAGATAGATAGATAGATAGATAGATAGATAGATAGATAGATAGATAGATAGATAGATAGATAGATAGATAGATAGATAGATAGATAGATAGATAGATAGATAGATAGATAGACAGACAGATAGATTAGATAGATTAGATTAGATAGATAGATAGATAGATAGATAGATAGATAGATAGATAGATAGATAGATAGATAGATAGATAGATAGATAGATAGATAGATAGATAGATAGATAGAGAGATAGATAGATAGATAGATAGATAGATAGATAGATAGATAGATAGATAGATAGATAGATAGATAGATAGATAGATAGATAGATAGATAGATAGATAGATAGATAGATAGATAGATAGATACATTAGATAGATAGATAGATAGATAGATAGATAGATAGATAGATAGATAGATAGATAGATAGATAGATAGATAGATAGATAGATAGATAGATAGATAGATAGATACATACATACATACATACATTAGATAGATAGATAGATAGATAGATAGATAGATAGATAGATAGATAGATAGATAGATAGATAGATAGATAGATAGATAGATAGATAGATAGATAGATAGATAGATAGATAGATAGATAGATAGATAGATAGATAGATAGATAGATAGATAGATAGATAGATTAGATAGATTAGATAGATTAGATAGATTAGATAGATAGATAGATAGATAGATAGATAGATAGATAGATAGATAGATAGATAGATAGATAGATAGATAGATAGACAGACAGACAGACAGACAGATAGATAGATAGATAGATAGATAGATAGATAGATAGATAGATAGATAGATAGATAGATAGATAGATAGATACATACATTAGATAGATAGATAGATAGATAGATAGATAGATAGATAGATAGATAGATAGATAGATAGATAGATAGATAGATAGATAGATGGATGGATGGATGGACGGACGGACGGACGGACGGACGGACAGACAGACAGACAGACAGACAGATAGATAGATAGATAGATAGATAGATAGATAGATAGATAGATAGATAGATAGATAGATAGACAGATAGACAGATAGACAGACAGACAGACAGATTAGATAGATAGATAGACAGACAGACAGACAGACAGACAGACAGACAGACAGACAGACAGATTAGATAGATAGATAGATAGATAGATAGATAGATAGATAGATAGATAGATAGATAGATAGATAGATAGATAGATAGATAGATAGATAGATAGATAGACAGACAGACAGACAGACGGACAGACGGATAGACGGATGGATAGATAGATAGATAGATAGATAGATAGATAGATAGATAGATAGATAGATAGATAGATAGATAGATAGATAGATAGATAGATAGATAGATAGATAGATAGATAGATAGATAGATTAGATAGATAGATTAGATAGATAGATAGATAGATAGATAGATAGATAGATAGATAGATAGATAGATAGATAGATAGATAGATAGATAGATAGATAGATAGATAGATAGATAGATAGATAGACAGACAGACAGACAGACAGACAGACAGACAGACAGATTAGATAGATTAGATAGATAGATAGATAGATAGATAGATAGATAGATAGATAGATAGATAGATAGATAGATAGATAGATAGATAGATAGATAGATAGATAGATACATACATTAGATAGATAGATAGATAGATAGATAGATAGATAGATAGATAGATAGATAGATAGATAGATAGATAGATAGATAGATAGATAGATAAGATAGATAGATAAGATAGATAGATAAGATAGATAGATAAGATAGATAGATTAGATAGATTAGATTAGATAGATAGATAGATAGATAGATAGATAGATAGATAGATAGATAGATAGATAGATAGATAGATAGATAGATAGATAGATAGATAAATAGATAGATAGATAGACAGACAGACAGACAGACAGACAGACAGACAGACAGACAGACAGACAGACAGACAGACAGATAGATTAGATAGATAGATAGATAGATAGATAGATAGATAGATAGATAGATAGATAGATAGATAGATAGATAGATAGATAGATAGATAGATAGATAGATAGATAGATAGATAGATAGATAGATAGACAGACAGATAGATTAGATAGATTAGACAGATAGATAGATAGATAGATAGATAGATTAGATAGATAGATAGGTAGATAGATAGATAGATAGATAGATGGATGGATGGATGGATGGATGGATGGACGGACGGACGGACGGACGGACGGACGGACGGACGGACGGACAGACAGACAGACAGACAGACAGACAGACAGACAGACAGACAGACAGACAGACAGACAGACAGACAGACAGACAGACAGATAGATAGATAGATAGATAGATAGATAAGAGATTGATAGATAGATTTATTGAGTAATATTATACATACAGATGTTATATAGTTGCTGGCAAATATAATATGAAAATTTCGGAGAAGAAAACAAAGGTAACAGCTTTTAAAGGAAAATATCCTCTTGGAAGTAAAATAGTAATTAACGGTATGATAGTAGAACAAGTAATGTATTTCAAATATCTAGGTTTCAACGTGGGATATAATACAGGACGAGATATCAATAATAAGTTACAAAGATTCCAACATGTATGTGGAACTCTAAGAAGAACCCTGATTGGAAGGGTTAGAAAGGAGGCTATTTTAAAGTTCTACAACATAATGGCGATCCCAACCCTTCTGTACGGACCTGAATGTTTGACGTTGACTCAACAACTAAAAAAGAGACTGGAAGCAACCGAGATGCGTTTTTTAAGAGCGGTGGCGGGATATCGGCTTATTGATCAAAGACGAAGTGAGGATATAAGAAGAGAATTTCAGATAGAAGATATCATTTCCAGAATAAAAAAAAACTATCAGATAAAATGGTTGGAACATGTGGAAAGAATGAATTAAGATCGATTCCCAAGAGTATTATTGAACTATTATCCCAAGGGCAGAAGAGATCAAGGACGTCCATGTAAACGATGGAGAAATCAATTTTAATTAACGTTGAATAATATTTTAGTATTTTAAACTGCAAATTTTAATATTTTATAAAAACTCAATACACTTATAATATATCACTTTAATATTTCACCTAAGCACAATACTTGTAGCCGGAACAGGCCAAAGGCCTAAGCCATGCTGTTGATGATGATGATGATGATGATGATGATGATATATTATCATAATTTTCTCTAAAATCCAATGCACGTGTCTTCTGACCATACGTGCTTTGTACCTAAAACAAGTCCTACTTTGTAGGTTTCACCCCTCTCACCTATGATTATATCCAACCACTCTCTAAAAGCACACACTTATTAAAATGAAAATGGCACAACAAACACATTATATAATATATTCTAATCTAAAATAGACATAAAATTGTATAATTGGTAGATACCATTATCCCTTCGTCAGTTCGTATGACAAACGTCAACAGCTGAAGTTCTAATCTGTCTCGCCTTCAAGAGGAACAATCCAGACTTTTTTGTTCGTATACTCTATTCCCAATGAGGTTAAGACATGCAAGCTAACTCCTATTCTGACTTAACATCGAGGGTGGTAGATATTTTCTCCCTACATGTTCCAATTCGACACACTGTAATAAAATATGTTTATAGGAGTCCTTTTCTCTGCAAAGCGGACAAAGGCGCTCTCCTTCTTCGTTGACAATTTTATTACCCTTCCATGCCCGCAATCTTAGCCGCGCTAAACCTGCTCCATTGTCTTTGATACAAGAATTTATGTAGTCACACCTCCCCCAGTTAAGCATAAGATCTGATTGTAAATGTAGTGAGGACTTTTCCGAACACTGGAGCTCAATCTCTTGCCTCTCGATATCAATTAATCGCATCTTCACATTACGCCATACATTTCTTCTAGTATTATCACCTTTATCCCACATCCATCTCATTCCTATATGATACAGCCCAATCTGCAGTTTATAAACCCACCCTTTTTCCCAACCCTCTCTTTGTTGAACTTTGTAGCAAATTGACCGCAGGAGCGACTGATCCTCAAATATAATTTTTAACCAGTATTTTATCACCCTAACTTTCAAACAAGATAATACCGTTATTTTGTAACTGTAAAGTAGGTAGCATAGGGCAAATCTTTGCACAAACACTTCAGAAAGAGATGAAGTTATGAGGACAGTGAACTGTCTACCTCTATTGAAAGTTGAAACACAGTGCGAAACCCTTATTATTAAGTTTTATCGTTTTTCAGGAAACGTTTCACCTTGTTGTCAGCTCATCTTCCTAGCATATGAAATACACTTCTTTTCTGGGATTCGCTCTCATCCCTTAGCCATGACTACACTCTGTGCAAGTGAGAGAGTACCAATCTTCTTCTCTTTCTAAAATTTCGTTATCCGATTACAATAGGGGCCAGTCTGCTGTTTTATTGCAGTTACTTTACTGAGTTTGTAGTTTGTATTTAATTTGCTAAAGAAAAAAAAAAACAGATTTCTGTGGTATGTGAACACTCCATTATGTCATATGAGAATTTTAGAGGTAAACTCAGTGAAACGTTTGGATTTAAACTGAACGATTATGGAGAAATGCTTGACAGAAAAGAAGTTTTTCGTGTTGAGTGATGCAGGAAACATTATTACTAAACGTAGAGCGGCACTTAATTTATAGCATATGAATTCACTCACATGTTTAAAATCATGGATGAAGCGTATTAACTACATAGGTGAGTCTTCATACTTTTTTATTTGTGTTTGTCTCAAAAATTCCCGGAGAAATTGAGACAGAAATTATAGGCCTCGTAATAAATGTCAATAAATAAATAAATAAATAAATAAATAAATAAATAAATAAATAAATAAATAAATAAATAAATAAATAAATAAATAAATAAATAAATAAATAAATAAATAAATAAATCTCCTGTATCTCTTCATGAGGAGCATAGGGCATTCACAAAGTGCCTCCATCGGACCCTATTTGTAGCCAACTTCTTCACTTCGCTCCATGTTTTCCCCTCCCTAGCAATTTCCTCCAAAACTGTTCTCTTCCATGTATTTTTTGGCATTCCTCTTGTTCTACTACCCTGGGAGTTCCAATCCAAAGCCATTCTTTCTACTGCCTGATTGAGTGCCCTATCCAATTCCACTTTCGTCTTTTGATTTTTATTGTGATTTCTTTCGTAATAAATATGGTAGTAAATAACTAACTAGTAAGATCTATGGTTTGGAGTACAACTGTACAGTATATACAGATATACAACATTTAATACTTATGCTTTTCACCGAACACACATTAAGTTTAGGCTTAACAATAATTGTGCATTACAGTAGGCTATAATAAAACTTTTTTTCAAATAGATCAAAATTCGATTAATCGATTAAATTCAAATAGTTAATCGCTTAAATATTTTCATCGATCGACATCACTAGTCCTTACACTTAGGTCTGCTCTGGCCAAGTGTGCGTCCAATATACAGGGTGAACCATAATTCGCGCATATGCAAGCCACCATGCAATTTATCATTGCAAACTATGTTTAAATTATTATTACTGAAAATTACTCCCGGGCCCTAATTTCCGAGAAAAATTGAGTCCAAATTACACAATCTGGCAACGCTGGATAAACACCAGCATCAATGTAAAGTCAACTCATCATTACTTACTCGCTTCAGTTACGGGTTCTGATGATCTAGGGCAGGCATGCCAGAAATCAGACTGAATGTGCAGTTATGTGCGCGGATTGCCGGTCTGTGCGGACTGCATCATTCAAGGGTTGCTCTTACCAGTTCTTAGCTGGAGGGGTGTACAATAATCTATTCTTGCGCTTCTAGGATTGGATTAAATAGGAATTTGGACATTATAAATACACTTAGCAGAATGAAAAAAACACGGTTATTATCAGTGTCTATACTTGACAATTTGTAATACAGAAAACTTTAGGCTTACTCAGTTATTTAATTAATTAATTTATTTGAATAATTTCGAGGGAAAAATTGTTCCGGAGCCGGGTATCGAACCCGGGACCTTGGGTTTAACGTACCAACGCTCTACCACTGAGCTACTCGGGAACTCTAACCGACACCGATCCAATTTTTCCCTCTATATCCACAGACCTCAAAGTGGGCTGACAACCGTCAAGCAACCAACTTCGAGTGCACACTAACTCCGTGTGACTTAAATTGTGGTTTTCTGTTAACGAACAGTGACGTGTATTATGCAAATCAAGATTTTCAGGTATAACTCCCTGTAAAGTTGATTTGAATAATTTCGAGGGAAAAATTGTTCCGGAGCCGGGTATCGAACCCGGGACCTTTGGTTTAACGTACCAACGCTCTACCACTGAGATACTCGGGAACTCTAACCGACACCGATCCAATTTTTCCCTCTATATCCACAGACCTCAAAGTGGGCTGACAACCGTCAAGCAACCAACTTCGAGTGAAAATTGGATCGGTGTCGGTTAGAGTTCCCGAGTAGCTCAGTGGTAGAGCGTTGGTACGTTAAACCAAAGGTCCCGGGTTCGATACCCGGCTCCGGAACAATTTTTTCCCTCGAAATTATTCAAATCAACTTTACAGGGAGTTATACCTGAAAATCTTGATTTGAATTAATTTATTTATTTATTATTTTGCTAATAATTGTAACATAAAATATAAAATATACAGAAAAACTTTAGCTCGCCCCTGAAAGAGTAGAACTCGTGCTCAGGGGCGGATTCCTGTATTGAAATTAATAATTATACAATACAATTTGTCTTATGTCTACTGTGCAATTATAGTATATATATTTAAATTTACAATTTTTCAATTTTTATAAAATCCATACATATCTTTTTAAATTTAATACTAGAACTATTAGAATTGACAAGATTACGATATTTAAATATAAATTTGTTATGTACAGTAGCGTGCAAATTAATCCGAACACGACATATTTTTACATTTTCTGTCATTGTTGGCCTCACAGCTGCTCATACCGCTTTAATTGACATCTGTAGTACGTGTAATTCCATTGTTGAAGGTCTGTCGTTATTATTTTTTTTTATAATATGTGATATTTTGCCTGTCGTTTTGTACTTATAAGCATTTCAGTTGTGTTGAAGACTTAATACTGCAATCCTGTGTACATTCTGTCGTCTTCACAAATGGATACAACTCCACGAAAACGGTCTAAAATGATAACATTAGCATTCTTCTATGACATAGAGGCAAATTGCTGCAGAATGTCACATCGGTTTGGCTACTGTTAATTCGATCATAAAATGATACAGGGAGACTGGATCCAACACACCCCAGAAGAAAGGAAACTGTGGCCGGAGAAGGATGACTAAAAGAGTAAATTAGATCCTAGACTAACTGCTGTCGACTTAACCCGCGAGTTAATGGCTACCACTGGGGCGAATATTCACATCACAACAGTGCGGCGTAGGCTTTTGGAAGCTGGACGAAGGGTTCGTAAGCCTATTAAGAAGCAACTGCTAACCCCTGTTATGTGCAAAAAACGCTTAATGTGGGCAAAATTACATCAACACTGGACAGTGAATGACTGGAAGAATGTACTTTTTTCCGATGAGTCTCATTTCGAGGTCCACGGCCACCGTGTTTCTTACGTACGGAAAGGATCCGAAAAAGTAACAGCAGCTCATCTCCAACAAGCACCCAAATACCCCCCTAAAGTAATGTTTTGGGGTTGTTTTACACATGAAGGCCTGGAGCATTAATACCTATCAAGGGAATGATGAATTCTGACAAATATATTCACTTATTGGAAACCAGAATCGTAACCCAGCTGCAAAAATCATTTCCGGATGGCAGAGGTGTTTTCCAGCACGACCTGGCACCACGCCATACGTCTCGAAAAAGTACAGAATTCTTCAACAAGAAGAATATTCAGGTACTCCCCTGGCCAGGCAACTCACCCGACATCAACCCCATTGAGAACGTGTGGTCAATTTGCAAAAGAAGAATGCAAAAAATGGATTGTTCTACAAAGGAGAAGATGATTTCTGCCCTCATTGGTGTGTGGTTTCGCGATGAAGAAATGAAGAATATTTGTGGGAAATTAGTGGAATCCATGCCAGATCGTCTCAGAGCTGTTATTAGGAACAAGGGAGGCCACATAGATTACTGAGGTATGTCTTAGATCCTTTTTTTTTATCCCTTTTGAGTGTTTTTGCATAAGTAATTACGTTGTTCGGATTAATTTGCACGGTACTGTATTCTTGGGCCTAAATTACTACTATGATCAAATGCTGTAGCAGTGTTGCATTTTGGTTCAAACAATCTTAACGAATTCATACCTTTTGTTTCATAACTATGAGAATACAATTCAAAATTATTTCGATTTTTATGTATGAATTTTATTAATACAATATAATAAATCTGTCTTACGTTAAATACATTAAAGTCTAGAAACAAATTTTGAGATGGAAAATCAATAGGTTTATGAGGACATATTTTAATTATTTTCTTCTGTAATAAATAAAGTGGATTAAAATTGGATTTAAATGAGCTACCCCATCCTGTAGTGGTTTGTAAAGCATAATTTGTTAAAATGATTTTATATAGTATTTGAAGAAAAAGAATATTGCAGTAATTTCCAAACAACAAAAAACGAACACATTATTTCATTTTACGTAGTAGGTACTAATTATTTAAAATAATAATAGACTCTATTCTTTCATTGTTCGTCAAGCATTATTATTTATTGGGATCATTGGTACACAAATGTTAAAGAAAATATACTCCCAATTAATTACATGCAGTAGGACATTGTGAAGTTTTTACACTGAAATAATTTCCTTGCTGTATGTCAATATAAATTAACATTAATATTAATAAATGATATAAATTAAATTCACATATAGTTTATTTATTTATTGAGAGGAAGTATCGACAAGTTGGAAGCGTTACTGAAAGAAATTAAAAGTGTACTTCACAAGCTGTGAAGAGACGATATTATATTTATGTTAGGTTTAAAGATTTATTAATGTAAGTATCTTAGCATAATATAGTGACGTGAGACGGAAAATTTGCCATTATATATTTTTCCAGAAAAATTTTCCGCCTTGCAAATTGTTGCTTACAACCTCAGGAGCCTTAATGTATTCCTCACAATATTCTCATCACTTACCAGCTTATGAAATGAAAGTCGTAAGTCGTCTAATCTTTGATGGCTGTGTTAGTACAGACTCTAAAACAACGCCAATGTCAAGTTCGTTTTGCCGTGAGAGTACTGATTAACTTTACTAATCTGATCTAAATTGTCACAACACTATTACCTCGACATGGGCTGATCAAAACCTTTCATTTTAAAATAATTATTGTTGGCTGAGGAAAACATTATAGTCCACATCTGTGGAGTAACGGTCAGCGCGTCTGGCCGCGAAACCAGGTGGCCCGGGTTCGAATCCCGGTCGGGGCAAGTTACCTGGTTGAGGTTTTTTCCGGGGTTTTCCCTCAACCCAATACGAGCAAATGCTGGGTAACTTTCGGTGCTGGACCCCGGACTCATTTCACCGGCATTACCACCTTCATTTCATTCAGACGCTAAATAACCTAGATGTTGATACAGCGTCGTAAAATAGCCCAATAACGAAAAAGAAAACATTATAACAATAATTTTATTATGTTATATGATTCATAATTTCCCTTCTTCGTTATCTGTGAACTCCTCACTTTATTTATCATGACTCATTCACAGACACAGCCAACTCGGCACCCGTACTGAAACTGCGTTCCTGAAAGAAAAGCTGATATGCTGTTGCAAGTCTGTATAGCCCTGTCGCGTTCCCCTCCAAGGCGATTCACTCCCTCCAGGGAGGGGAATAGAAAGTGCACATCGCACAGAGACTACTGCACAATGTGCGCGACTGGACAATGTGCAGGGTTTTGACATGCCTGGTCTAGGGCAGTGGTCGTCAGTACTCGCTGAAATGGGTACCGGTGAGAAGTATATCGGATATGCACAGTCGTGCAATACGGAGAGGGAGCAAACATTCCCACCAGCAGCCTCGGAAGCATGCTAGTGCATCTCTTATCCTCGGGTAAGAGACGCTAGCCCGAAGGTGAACTGTGATGATGATCACTGATCTAGGGTAAAGTGAAGGAGTGTAGAACTGCAGCATGAGGTTCAGTGGTTCGAGTCCGCTAAGATGTTTTTTATCTACTTAATTCAAATAATAATCCCTCCTTCAGAGCCCGATGGATCCTGATGCACGGCTTCATGCAGCTGTAATGACTGTAAACAGGGATGTGTTACATAACGTACAGTAAGCCATGAAATATAGGCATTAGCTGTAAGAATTTCAGAATCCTATTCTGATTAGTTCCTGAGTAAATGTACCTTATACATTTTATTTTTACTTCAGTTTTTATTGCACCTGAGTTTTTTAATGTACTTCACTCCCACCCCCTCTACTAGTAAACTCCCAACCGTTCACCACACAGAATCAAGGCCGAGTATGCTTGTAAACAGTACTGAGTTACCTAATATGTTTTCGCGGGATATCAGCCGAGTAAAGATTTTGGAATGCTCCAAGCTTTCGACTGCTATCTCTGCAGCCATCTTCAGGGAAGTGATGTCCGAACAGAAAGTCGAAAGGTAATATAGATGTTAGGCTGTCTCAGGTGAAACGGGATTGGTTGGCGGATCGGCCAATCCGGGGCCGGGAATTGTCATTCCTCGTAAGCTCCGCCCCTCCCGGGATTCTTGTGTGAAGTTTGGCGGGCGGCGAGCCCTGTTCCGCCGGTTGGAATCGGTTGCCGTCCTCGGTCCGTGATCTTCAATGACCTTCTGTTCGGACATCACTTGCCTGAAGATGGCTGCAGAGATAGCAGTCGAAAGCTTGGAGCATTCCAAAATCTTTACTCGGCTGATATCCCGCGAAAATATATTAGCGAAGCAACGCCGAGAAAGCCCCAAATCATACAAGTACTGAGTTAGTGAGTATAGTACGTTTCCAGAAATATGTTCGCGTTTTCCAGTGACGAAAGAGCTTTCAATATTGAATCATATTTTCACACAGGTACTGTCGTCCGTTTGCCTACGTCACATTCCAGTTTCCCCCACCCGCTTCTGCTCGCCCCTCTGTAAAGGCTAGTGACTGGGCTCTCTTAGTTCTTTTCTGAAAACATTAATTTCTGTTAGGAACTGGACGTCTACGTAATATTATAAAACTGTTTAAAATAATTTAAATAAAAGGGCCTCGTTAAGTAATTAACTGTCACGTGATTTCCCCCCCTCTACGACCCTGCGACAAAACCACTTGGGCGGACAGCAGACGGCATGTCTGAGTAATTTTATCTTTTCGAATCGGGCAGAAGTGAAGATTAAATTTACAGTACGTAAGGTAATCTTTTATAGAGTAGGTACAGAATTATTTCAACATGAGTTACTCGTACGAAGGACGAAACAGATAATTGGAATTAGGTACAGTAGTCTATAGTGCGATAATATGCACAAAAGAACTGAAGCCTGCATTGAAATGAACAACCCCCATTTTCAAAAATGTGTTTAAATATCCATATTATGATTATATCTCAATTTAACTTCCTTCTCTATATTGTAAGCAAATGTGCTGTAGACAGTATAATATACACTGCATAATGTATACGTCCAAATGGACAGCTCAGTTCGTGAGTAAAAACACTTGTTGTTAATACAGTACTGTATTTTGATTGAACAAAAACCTAATGGAAATTATCAAACTCAAAATCGCGATATTTCCTAGTTTATGTAAATGGATGAACTACGTTTCTTCCCTCCTATACTTAGTAAAGTGATTTGTTTGTATTCTACGCCAGTATCATCGAACTCCAGTCGTGGAAAGGAGTAGCAAACGGTGTTTCCGGTTCTCAACCATTAATTCAAAGTTATAGCCAGGTTAATATTAGAAATGTTAGTAAAAATAAAATGATGTCCCTGTATTTCCTCTAGTTTAACATTATTGAGATAGGGTATTCCATTCCCCCGTAAGTAAGTAAGTAAGTAAGTAAGTAAGTAAGTAAGTAAGTAAGTAAAGTAAGTAAGTAAAGTAAGTAAGTAGGCCTAAGTAGATAAGCAACAAAAGACTTTCGTTATGTGGTTTACTACCTCAAAATACTTCAAATGATGCCACCTATCAGTCAATACAGTTTGTGGGCTGAATTTAGACTCACTGTATATAATCACAAAACTTAACCATGTGTCTCGCTGTATCCAATATTGAGCAGGGTATTTTAATTCACGAAATTAGAAAACAGGTATTAATAATATAGGGAAAACCGAAAATTACATATTTTTCAAAGAACGTTGTGAATTTTTAAACCTTTTTGTAAGTACGTTACACGTATGTTATATAACCAAACAACGTGTAATTTAAGTGTCCGTGGTATTTGACCCCTGCGACCGTGTGTAATCCTGTATTGGTGATCACACGACCCATGAAGCTGCGCGAATCAGTGATTAAAATATTTATATTATGCGATGATGTCCTCTCGCAGAAACGTGAATAGTGGGGGGACTTACTTCTATCCGGTTGTCAAAGTACAACTTGTCCCAAAATAATTATTCCCATTTTAGTATGCGTTACTTCGAAAAGTATATAAGGTATATGAAAGCAGTCTCAATAGGCAGCTAATATCTCCTAGTTTATTAAATGTACGGCTACCATATATGCATAGTCTGGTTAGTGTTGGAAAATGTTATTTGTTAGAAAATGACGCTATCGAAATCACAGAGCTTTTTGTTTTGTTAATTTCGCAGCTCATCGTTATGTTGTGACTGCAGTAAGAGGTAGACGAGTTTATTTCCAGCAAAATGGTCACCATATCACTTCCACCATCATGTGCCTGAGTATCTCAACGAACATTTCCCTCAACGTTGGATTGGCCGTTGTATTGCTTAAGACCGAAAAGAGGTGACTCCGTACGCACCTGACTTGGTACGGTTGCAATATTTAAAAAACGAAAATCTGGGACATTAATTTTATCCTTATAGTGCGCCAAATGAGAAAGGGGAAAAAATACATCAAATTCCGTACATCTGTGCGTGGGAGGGATGATGGTAGGAGGAAGAATATAAATAGATATATTTGCTGATGATACAGCGTTGTTAGCTGAAGAGGATATGATTCATAATAAAGGATATGCCATTGAAGATAAATGACTGCTGTGGATAGAAGATAAATGCAAACCTGACAAAGACTATGGTAAACGCAAAAATTAGAAATGAGGTGTGGAACAAGTGGATAGCTTCCAAGGTTTAAGCTACAAAATAAATAATTGTCGCAAAAATTCACAAACGAAAAATTATATTTCTGCAAATTACGAAAAACTTGTGCAATATTGTAAATAATTTGTGCAGAAAGATAAAATTAATAAGGTTTCCAGAAACAAAAAGTTATATAATTTGATTTATGTTTTGTTTTATTACTTTCAATCCATTTTACCACACTCTGGATATACTTATGTAAGTAAATCATTATATGTAAGTAAGTTTAGAATCAATTACTGCTGAATTTACGTCACATTAAAATACGTTATTTTATGGGCACTCTAAACATTGAAATTCTTTACTAGTAGGCCCTTCAAGATCTATTGTTAGCAGAGTGCTAATTCTTTTTACTGAAAGGCGGTTTCTAATTACAGTTTTTACAAGATTTATGCAACTAAATTCTAGCTCACAATTTACAGTATGCGTGGAATTGTATAAATCAATTATAAAAAATTGTTTACTCAACTTGTTAACTTACATGAATTGAATCAACTCTTTAAAATCCATTCCTGAACATCTATTGCTCATTATCTTCTTTAGCATTGCCCATGCCATTAGCATTTCATTTATATTCAGATTAGTTCAAACACATCTCTGATTTCATTTTCTCCTTTACCACCTTCGTTTCTGAAGTCCAATGTGGTTGTCGCATTTTTGTACATTTACATTGAAAGTTTGTTGCAAAGTTAGTATTTAATATTGAACAAATTTATAAGTATACGCTGTTAAAATTTTATCATAAAAATCGTAATAAGATTATATTACAGACACATAATTATGACACAAGACGAAATATTAATTCAACATTAGTAGAACCTAAATGTCTCATATCTGCTGGTCTAAAGCATAGCATTAATTTTGGCCCTCGGTTGTACAATGCTTTAGCTAAATTACACCCAGAACTTCTAACATGTAACCCACTAACATATAACAAGAAAATTAGAAACGTGTTAATATCTTCAATTTGATTAAATAAATTTAGAGCCTATGTGTATGAATTATTCAACCTATATTATATTTGTATTCTATAATTTTGAAATATACAGAGTGTTTCAAAAATACGAGGCATAATTTCAGGTATGTATTTCCCACATGTAGACAATCAAAATAGTTCATTACAACATGTGTCCGGAAATGCTTCATTTCCGAGTTATGGCCTTCACAACATTGAAATTCACCGGAACGTTTTTCTTTCCGCACGTCGTTGTCATTACAGAAGATGTTCAAAATATCCACCTCCTGCTTGAATACAGACCTCACATCGATGTCTCATTGACCTGCGAACACGATCCCAAACTCCAGGAGTATTGCGTATGTCCTCAGAACATGCCACAATTCGATTCCGAAGGGATTCCAAATCAGGCACCAGAGACGAATAAACCAATGATTTTAAATGACCCCACAAGTAGAAATCGTGAGGGTTCAGATCAGGTGAGCGTGGAGGCCAAGCAATTGGGCCACCTCTACCTATCCATCGATCAGGAAACCTTCGATCCAAGTACCGGCGAGCCGTACGACTGAAGTGTGCAGGAGCGCCATCATGCAAGAAGTGAATGTGTTGACGATTGATCAGTGGAGTGTCTTCTAAAACATGAGGTATGTTGTTTTACAGGAAGTTTGTGTACGCCTGCCCCGTAAGTCTGTTTGATTTGAATACATGTGGCACAGTCTAACGCCTACACAACACTGAATGTAACCTTCGCCTCGGAATGAACTGTCAGAGTGCCCTCTTAATGCCTCCTTTGATGGCAACGACCTGCGGCAAGAAAAACGTTCCCGTGAATTTCAATGTTGTGAAGGCCATAACTCGAAAATGAAGCATTTCCGGACACATGTTGTAATGAACTATTTTGATTGTCTACATGTGGGAAATACATACCAGAAATTATGCCCCGTATTTTTTAAACACCCTGTATATATATATATATATATATATATAAATTGTCCCCCATGTATGGTGGGTCCCTATCACCACGGCATGGCGCGTCCTCAGGTTGCGGATAGAGGAGACGGCCTCCAGATATGGAGGGTAGCTGCGAATATATTGAATAAGCAGTCGTGGACAGCCGATAAGGGGTGGTCCTCCAGCTTGGGGGTTGGGCGAAGGGCTAACAACCCATCACCGTAAAAAACAGCTTGTTACGAATTCCTACAGTAAGTCTCGGAATAGGACTGATTCTCTGGCACGACCACAGCAAAGGAATAAGGTTTTGAGATTTGGCACTTGGAACGTAACTAGTCTTTATAGAACAGGAGGGGTAACATTAGTAGCAAAAGAACTAGCTAGATATAGAATAGACTTTGTGGGAGTACAAGAGGTTAGGTTAGATGGGAATGGCATATCACAAATAGGAGATTACTTGTTGTATTATGGGGAAGGAAATAATAATCACCAATTAGGAACAGGATTCTTTGTACATAAAAGAATAAAATCAGCAGTAAAAAAGGTCGAATTTATCAGTGACAGGTTATCATATTTAGTACTTAAGGGTAGATGGTGCGACATCATAGTTATAAATGCTCACGCCCCTACAGAAGAGAAAGACGACTATATAAAGGATAGCTTCTATGAGGAATTGGAACATACTTTTGATCAGTTTCCTAGATATCATATGAAAATTTTATTGGGGGATTTCAACGCTAAAGTAGGACGGGAGGATATTTTTAGACCAACTATTGGAAAAGAGAGCCTACACGCAATTAGTAGTGACAATGGAGTTAGATTAGTCAACTTTGCCACATCGAAAAATTTAATTGTCAAAAGTACAACATTCCCCCCTAAGGATATACATAAATATACTTGGACTTCTCCAGATGGATTGACACACAACCAAATAGATCACATCTTGATAGATAAACGGAGACATACTAGTATAGTAGATATTCGAACTTTCAGAGGTGCAGACTGTAATTCTGACCATTATTTGGTGATTGGAGAATTAAGAGAAAGATTATCAGTAGCCAAGCGAGTAGAGCAACAAGTTAATATTACTAAATTCAATATTTTGAAATTAAAGGACGAGGAAGCTAAGCAAAATTATCAGGTCGAAATTTCGAATAGGTTTGCCACTTTAGAAAGTTCCGACGAAGTTGAGAAAGAATTAGATGTTAATAGCGTGTGGGAAAATATCAGAGATAGTATCAAAATTGCAGCTGAGCAGAGCATAGGTTATTATGAAACTAAGAAAAAGAAACCGTGGTTTGATGAAGATTGTTGCATGGTAGTAGAAAGAAGGAAACAGGCAAAATTGAAATTCTTACAGGATCCAGTTGAGGAGAATAGAGATAATTATTTCAATGAAAGACGGGAAGCAAGTCGTACACTTAGGAATAAAAAGAGAGGTTACTTGAAGGAAAAACTGAATGAGGTAGAAACAAATAGTAAGAATAAAAACATTCGAGATTTATATAAGGGTATAAAGGAATTTAAGAACGGATATCAGTCAAGGGTAAACGTGATCAAGGATGAGAATGGTGACTTGCTTGCAGACTCTTCATCAATCCTAAACAGATGGAAAAACTATTTTGCGCAACTACTAAATGTACATAGGCCAAATAGAAATGATCGGGACGATATTGAAATACAAACTGCTGAGCCATTTATACCCGAACCCACGATTTCAGAAGTCGAAATTGCGATAGAAAAACTGAAAAAGTACAAGTCTCCAGGTATCGATCAAATTCCAGCAGAATTAATACAAGAGGGTGGAAGTGCATTATATAGCGAAATTTATAAACTTGTACTTGCTATTTGGGAAAAGGAAATTGTACCAGAACAATGGAAGGAGTCCATAATTGTACCTATTTTTAAAAAGGGGGACAAAACCAACTGTGGTAACTTTCGAGGAATATCACTTTTGTTGACGTCGTACAAAATTTTGTCCAATATTCTTTTGAGGAGATTAACTCCGTACGTAGATGAAATTATTGGGGATCATCAGTGCGGTTTTCGGCGTAATAGATCGACTATTGATCAGATTTTTTGTATTCGGCAGATAATGGAGAAAAAATGGGAGTATAAGGGTACAGTACATCAGTTATTCATAGATTTCAAAAAGGCATATGACTCGGTTAAGAGGGAAGTATTATATGATATTCTTATTGAATTTGGTATTCCCAAGAAACTAGTTCGATTAATTAAAATGTGTCTCAGTGAAACATACAGCAGAGTCCGTATAGGTCAGTTTCTATCTGATCCTTTTCCAATTCACTGCGGGCTAAAGCAGGGAGATGCACTATCACCTTTACTTTTTAACTTCGCTTTAGAATATGCCATTAGGAAAGTTCAGGATAACAGGCAGGGTTTGGAATTGAACGGGCTACATCAGCTTCTTGTCTATGCAGATGACGTGAATATGTTAGGAGAAAATACACAAACGGTTAGGGAAAACACGGAAATTTTACTTGAAGCAAGTAAAGCGATCGGTTTGGAAGTAAATCCCGAAAAGACAAAGTATATGATTATGTCTCGTGACGGGAATATTGTACGAAATGGAAATATAAATATTGGAGATTTATCCTTCGAAGAGGTGGAAAAATTCAAATATCTTGGAGCAACAGTAACAAATGTAAATGACACTCGGGAGGAAATTAAACGCAGAATAAATATGGGAAATGCGTGTTATTATTCGGTTGAGAAGCTCTTGTCATCCAGTCTGCTGTCCAAAAATCTGAAAGTTAGAATTTATAAAACAGTTATATTACCGGTTCTTCTATATGGCTGTGAAACTTGGACTCTCACTCTGAGAGAGGAACATAGGTTAAGGGTGTTTGAGAATAAGGTGCTTAGGAAAATATTTGGGGCTAAGCGGGATGAAGTTACAGGAGAATGGAGAAAGTTACACAACACAGAACTGCACGCATTGTATTCTTCACCTGACATAATTAGGAACTTGAAATCCAGACGTTTGAGATGGGCAGGGCATGTAGCACGTATGGGCGAATCCAGAAATGCATATAGAGTGTTGGTTGGGAGACCGGAGGGAAAAAGACCTTTAGGAAGGCCGAGACGTAGATGGGAGGATAATATTAAAATGGATTTGAGGGAGGTGGGGTATGATGATACAGACTGGCTTAATCTTGCACAGGATAGGGACCGATGGCGGGCTTATGTGAGGGCGGCAATGAACCTTCGGGTTCCTTAAAAGCCATTTGTAAGTAAGTAAGTATAAATTGTCCCACTTTTCACGTGCGATATTATTATAAATTTGTTCAATATTAAATACAAACTTTGCAACAAACTTTGAATGTAAATGTGCAAAAATGCGACAACCACATTGGACTTCAGAAACGAAGATGATAATGGAAAAAATGAAATCAGAGATGTGTATGAACTAATATGAATTTAAATGAAATGCTAATTGCATGGGCAATGCGGAACTCTAGACATCACAGAATCAGATCCATGATTGCCGAAGCCTTGAGGAAGAAAGGTCTCACTGTGCACGAAGAAGTCCATGGCATCTCTCAAGAGGGATCCTGTCGGCGAATTGACATGCTTGTCATTCCACCAGGCTCTACATCAGCATACATTATCGACCCGACAGTCAGGTTCGAGGCACAGGAACAACAGCCCGCTGACGTCCACGCAGAAAAATGCAGAATTTATGAGCCCACAGTTCCATTCTATTTGGAGAAATATCACCTCACCCCCATTGAAGTAGTTGGGCTAATGGTTGGCGCTAGGGGCACAATACCTTGCCTCTTTGCCAGTTTCTGCAAGAAGTTCCAGCTGAACAACGACTTCATTCGTGATGTTTCCCTTGCTGTTATCAGAGGATCACTTGCCATTTTAAAATACCATCTGTACTTTGTTTCTTAAAAAGGGAGAATTTTGCTCGAATGTCTAATCTGTTTGTTTACTATGTTTAGGCCTGTTATGCATGCTATTATCTTTCCTGTACTTGCTTTCCCCTTTTGTTCGTTCCCCTCCTTTCTCTTTTGTGGTCTGTTTTTGTTTTCACTCAATATGTTTATTATGCTTTGTCCAATGAGGCAGTCCCGTCATTGGGAAAGCTGTTTATAAAAAAAAATAAAAAAAATATATATATAATTCCATTGCCGCTATAATTTAAATTTTAGTTCCTAGTTTATTTATTTATTTATTTATTTATTTATTTATTTATTTATTTATTTATTTATTTATTTCTCTTATATTAATATTGTATTATATAATTTCTGTAACTGTAATTTTAATTTTATTTCCTATTTTATTTTATTTTATATTCTCTTATAGGCCTATTAATATTATATCTGAACTGCGACCGAACACGAGCGCTGCTCATTCGGTCTCAAATTTTGTTAATACTAATGTATCTCCTTTTTTATATTGATTGTATTGTTTTATTTCTATTTCTCTTGTTTGTAATTATATTCTTTATTCTGTATATTTATATTTAAATAAATAAATAAATAATAAATAAAAAAATTCTAGAAATCGAGTAGCAAAATGCAACAAATGCGATTGTGCTTAAGCCATAAAATACTTGGGGTGTACTATAAGCAGTAACATGAGCTGCTGCCAGGAAGTCAAAAGGATAGCAATGGCAAAGGAAGCTTTTAATAGAAAAAGGAGCATCTTCTGCGGACCTCTGGAAAAAGAACTAAGGAAGAGACCAGTTAAGTGTTTAGCGTGGAGTGTGGATTTGTATGAGCAGAAACCTGGATATTATGACGAAGTGACGAGAAGAGACTAGAAGCATTTGAAATGTGGATATGGAGAAGAATGAAGAATGTGAAAAGTACATACAAATAAGAAACGAAGCTCTGGTAGAAAGAGTGGATGAAAAAAGAATAATCCTGAAACTAATCAGGAAGAGAAAATAAATTAGTCAGTCGCTGCCTAAGAAGAAACTGCCTAATGAAGGATGCACTAGAAGGAATGGTGAACGGAAGAAAAGATATCAGATGATAGACAGCATGATGATACAGGATCATATTCGGAGACAAAAGGAAGACAGTAAAGAAGGAAGATTGGAGAATGCTCGGTTTGTAGTGAAAGACTTGCCTTTGG
Organism: Periplaneta americana; assembly: GCF_040183065.1. Taxonomy (NCBI): domain Eukaryota; kingdom Metazoa; phylum Arthropoda; class Insecta; order Blattodea; family Blattidae; genus Periplaneta; species Periplaneta americana. The sequence goes on along the minus strand of NC_091122.1, from coordinate 161,425,139 downwards.
GCAGAAAACTATTAATTAAATTATGAATGAATGCATTTACGTATTAAATATAAAATAACCTACATCTTTAAGGGCCGATTGTATAAACCATTTAATCTTAGATCAGAGGTTAAATTGATACTCGTTCTAGCTGAATTTGGAATTTTGTGCTGTATAAAGTCTAATCTGAGATTAATTTGTTTTAAACTAAAGTCAACTTTGACTGAAGAAATTTCTCCAATTAAGTCAGATGATCCAAGTTCTGTTATTTCTTTTCTGTTTGAAATATACGAGTGGCAGATTGTGCAAAAAGAATAACCATTATTATTAATATTAATAGATATGGTAGGTACATTTATATATATTTTTTTTCAATTTCTTGCCTATACCCAAACGTTCTTATATTTTACAACGCTTTAACGTGTTCAGCAGTATCAAATGACATAACCTATAATTATATTATGTTTATAACAACCATTAATTATTATTAATGGATATTGATAGGTACATTAATTGTCAATTAACTGTATTACTAAACGAAAATTGTCATTTTATAAAGCTTTATTATGTTTAGCAGTATCAAACACCATAACATGATAACAATTTGGAGAACGGTCATCTACAATGCACAAAACAAACCAGTGTCTCCAACAGAGTGTGCGGAAAGTCGCCAAAAAGTAGTTGGAAAGTGGCTAGATTTCTCATTATCAACAAAGAAAGATTAAATTTTGTCACTATGGAGTACTAAAAAGGTCGCTAAATCCCTATTTAAGCCATGTAAAAGTTAAAAGAAATTGTCGTTGAAAAAGAGTTGAAGTCGCTACATTGGCTACACTGAACAAACCTGTACAACATGCCACGCGCATCACATACTTCACCTGTTTATGCAATGTTGCCAAATCCTTTTCACGTGAACTTAGATTGCATTTGAACCAAGGTAATTTGATCGCAGAAAAGTTTTTTTACAATAGAAGAAGTGTCTGAACTCGGTTCACTTTCCGATCTTCGATCAAAGTTGATCTTTAGTCTGGGAGTTTTATACAATTGGGCCTAAAACAATTAGAAAACTATAGTACTACACTGTCACATGTGGTTACCTGTAACATACAGTATATTTATATCAAAAACTTCCCACCTTGAATAATTTTAGATGTCCTGTGGACATGATTTTGAGAAAAAACGCGTCGATTTAGTTTTCCAGGGGAAACTTCAAACGCCCTAGTAAATGAATTTTGTTCCACCTCTTCACAGCAATTCTCACTTTTGAATTTTCAATTGTTTTCGGACATCATTTTAAAGGGAATGGTAACCGTATCCGTCTAATAATAATAATAATAATAATAATAATAATAATAATAATAATAATAATAATAATAATAATAATAATAATAATAATAATAATAATAATAATAATAATAATAACAATAATAATAATACTTAACAATAATAATAATAATACCTAATAATAATAATAATAATAATAATAATTTTTTATTTTTTTTTATTTTCTAATATTTATTGTGCTGTACAACAGCCTGGGGCCAATAACGGTTCCGCACAAGATAAAGTTAGCACAAGATTTACTGTGAACAAGGAATAACAAAAGTGCATACAAATAATTATTCAAATTACAGATCAATACAAATAAACAGTAATGACAAAATGAATAAATAACAAAAAACAATGCATAGAAATAATTATTAAAATTAGTACGAGATAATTAAAATAATGGCAATTAAATAAAATGAATTACAAATGAATTAATTAAATCATATAAATGAAGACTGTAATCATACAAGTACTATTACAAAGATATGCAATGAGAATATTATGATACATATCTAAAAAAAATAGCATAAGTTAATAGAACTGAGATAAAAACTCAAAAAGTATATCCTACACATTAAATGGATCCAAGTTCAATCCATGCAAATTAGCATATTTAATACATCTACTGACCGGAGAGAGAGATTTAGAATTCGCATTATAATTTTTTTTTTTTAATTTTAAACCCTTAGCAGGAATACGAAGACTGATATTGGTTATGAATGATTCACAATCAATATCACCCTTAATGACTTTACAAAAAAATAAATAATCAATATCCTGACGTCTGGTAAATAGGCCTAAACTACCGCAATTGAAATATTTGCAATTAATCTCATATTTATAATCGGAATTTGGTAAAAATCTATAAGAACACAAGGAAATAAATTTTCTTTGAATATTCTCCAATTTAGCCGAGTCAGTGGAAGTAATGGAGTTCCATACAACAGATGCATATTCAAGCTTGGATCTAACCAATGTATAGTATAAAATTAATAAACACATAGGAGTAGAAAAAGAATAAGTTATAGATCTAATTAGACCAAGCATTCTTAATGAATGGGTATAAATATATTGCACATGATCATGGAAATATAATTTTGATTCAAGCAAGACACCAAGATCTGTAATACAATCTTTCTTAGTAATTATGACATTACTAAGAAAATAATTAAATTTTAGGGAAGTAGTTTTCCGTGAGAAGGAAATAACAAAAGTTTTGGATTGATTGATTTTCATTCCATTTTCAACGGACCATTGTGAAATTGAATTAATGTCATTTTGTAGAATTTGACAATGAACCAAGCTATTAATTTTACGAAAGATTTTGAGGTCATCCGCAAATAAAAGGCAGCTAGAACTTATTCTTTTACTTGTATCATTTAATAATAATAATAATAATAATAATAATAATAATAATAATAATAATAATAATAATAATGTATTTATTCACACTGCAATGGGTATATACCCGGTGACAGTGGTAACTAATTACATTCAATAATGACAATAATAAACCTATTAATTAAAAATACAGTTAATAATAATACCAATAATTAATACTAACAATAATTTATAATAACAATAACAACAATAACAACAACAACAATAATAATAATAATAATAATAATAATAATAATAATAATAATAATAATAATAATAATAGGGAATATCCTAAATTAAATGAAGCACGATCACTTAAAATAACATTTAAAATAAATCTAATTTGTATCTTAAACTTAGGTTCGAACTAAAACCCACGAGTATGATATGTTCATATCTGCACAAGTACTTTTCAGCACTAAACTCATTTCGCTGTCAACTCACTCACTGCACTGGAACTACGACACATTTCACTGATTCTATCCTGATTTCACTAACACTTCAAAAACATTTCACTGTTCAAATACTTTGCACTGCCACTATAAACTATAAAGCTTCACTGACAGGAACACGTTTCACTTACACAACACACTTCACTGACACAACATAATTCTTCACTGATACAACACACTTCTCTGACACAACATAATTCTTCACTGATACAACACTTCAATAACAAAATATCATTTACATCCTTTACATACTGTGTATAATTACAGTCTATTAGTAAAGTCCTTAAGCCTATTTTTAAATACGTTTTTGGTTGTTGGTAAAGCCTTTAGTAAGTCTGCAGGTAAAGCATTCCAGTCCCTGATAGTACGATTGATGGTACTAGAATTAAATTCTGATGGCGCCGAGTACGGTCATTGCCGGAGTTGAACGCGGTAGTAAAAATTCGCAGTGGCCGTCTGTCGTAACTCTGAGGTATTAGGAAGTCGCTGTGGGAGAAAAAAATTGGTGTCCAGTAGCGTTACGCCGTAACACTAGTAAGACATTACTGCCATTCTAAAAGAAAATGAATTGCGGAACACTTTGAAAGTAATTCCCTACTATACCAGCTGATAACAGACTAATATATAGTGCAAAAATTCAAAGAATTGCAGGTATTAGAATCAGCCGGTTTCAGCACTGGTGTAATTATGACAGCTGGAACGCATTTCCCCGCTCTAAACGCAGCCAAGTCCTACCGGCGCGGCTAGGCCTAGTTTTTATGAATACAGCGGCAATAGATGCGTTGCAGGCGAGCACCAAGGTAAGAGAAAGGGGAATTAGAGCAGCCTATTACCTCACTGTGGGGCAATGCATGCATAAGTACGTGCGTATGTGCAACCTGGGTTTGTTTACGTAACGCCAATGACACGGTGAAATATAAACTGTCATTCCCAGAAGTAAACTCCATAATTTGTGGTCCTTTTTTTTAAGTGTTTTGAAACTTGCTATGTTCTTCTTTACATAATAAAGTATGATGTTATTTATTCGACATTTTATTCCAGTAATTTTTATTGTTTACATTGACGAAGCCATTTAACAATGAATGATTTCACGGGGAACACTTTATAATAATTACTTATTTAGTTCTCAGTAGCCTACAGAAATAGTTGCCATCGCATACATCAGTGATGTCAAAGCAAGCGCATTTTTCTGACCTTGACGTCGTGCGCGGGCATCAAGCGCTAATTGTAAGTCTGGAAAGAGGAAGGGTTGTGTGTATGAATAAGCAGCTTGTTGGATTAAGAAAACAGTGGTGCACAAACTTCAAACGGAACGTGAAATTTTATGGCGTTATTTTTATATGGCTTCTTTCTGTTTGATATTATCTATATTGTCTATAAAAAAAAGTACTAACACCAAATGCTTATTATTGCAGTTATGTTTTAAAAGTTAATAACATAATAAAGAGTTAAGAAGGAATATTCACATAAATTCCATAGTAGTACAATTATACTGTACTAAGTGAATAAAACACATCATTCATAAAGACAGTGATATCACAAAGAAAGAGATTGAGTATGACATGATAAGTTGGAATTGATATTGATAGTACATTTAGCCTTATAAAAGTAATCAATAAACTAATCAAAACAATATTACAGTACAAAGCAAAGTTACCTAGGTACTGTATCTGTTTTAAATGTAACTAATATTACATAACAAAACTCTTATCGCATTATGCTTTTAAGGTGATATTGGTGAGCAACTTCCTATCACCAGAATATTAAATTATTTTCTCGAAACCTGCTGAAGCTATAGAGCTGACATTTTTACAACACTTAGGCACGCATCTTTTACTTATGATGTAACAATAATTGCTTTGTTAATTCATTTCCTTACAAATAATTTCCATACGAATATTTTCAAAATTTTCAATACACTATCTCCAGTAATACGTATTTATGGTATATTAGATTTACGAAAACATTCTGTAAGGCTACTAAGTAAATGGGTCTATATCTGAAAATTTCACTTTAATATAAAACAAGTTGAGAAAATATTTCTTTTGAATACAAAAATCAGACTTGTGAAAAATGAGCATTAAAATTAAAACTTACATTCTTATAATGCACTTATACTTCTAAGACAAATCTAAAAATTAACATGGATACAGTTTCAATAAGTTCTGAATCAGTGCTGGCCATCCCTGTATGTAGCTCGACCAAGCGGCATATACTACCTCTTTCGTCTGTCTCTTTCCTTTCCGCTGTAAAGCGCTCAGGCTCTCCTGAGCTCTAAAGCGCGCGCTTGCTCGTATGGGCATCAATTGACATGACTGACATATATAGCGTGTCAATTACATTAATTTGAAGTTGTTAGTAAAATATCTTTTTTCTTTAGTTTCAAGGGTAACAAAATATTACAAATTAAGAATGAACTATTCAGAAGTGTCATTTCTTTAATTGGCTAGTGTTCTGAAGCTAAAAATGTGTTGTTAATTGTTTTATACAGATTTTATTTTTCAATTTTTAACTAAAAATGACATCATTCTTACGCACTTATAAAAAAATTGTTACAAATAATACGATTTAGGAACTTGATTCTTTACAGTTTAATTATGCATCCTAATGTACAGTATTAAAGAAGTTACGAGAGTGGCGTGATTTGTAACAATTGTTGTGATAAATGCGTAAGAAAATCTAATTTTGCAGTTAAAAATCGAGGAAAAAAACCTGTACGAAGAAACTATGGAATTCACAACACATTTTTAACTTCAGAATACTAGCTAATTAAAGAAATGTTACTCTTGAATAGTTCATTATTTATCTGTAATATTCTTTGACCCTTAAAACTCAAGAATAAGGGTATTTTACAAACAACTTCAAATTAGCGTAATTCTGAAAATATTGAGATTAGGACAAATGTTTATATGACATTTTTTGCTCAGAATATCTTCGGAAATAAGCTCCGTAAGGGGCAGTAAATTCAAGTGAATCATCATATATATAGTTTGTCCGTCCTTGGGCCGAGTGCTAGCGAGCTGCTGGACTTCCATCCAAGTGGGCCGGGTTTAACTACGATTAAAAACTGCAAGGACAAAGACAGGAAGAGAAAAAGGAATTGGCTGGGTCACTGGCTGAGAAGAAGCCTCCTATTGAAGGATGCTCCGAAAGGAATGGTGAACGGAAGAAGAGTTCTGGGCTGAAAAAGATATCTGATGATGGACGACATTAAGATACAGTGAACTCTCCTAAGTTCGTCAAAACGGAATTGAAAGTTCAGTCCAATAAGGGTAGTGGATGTGGCAGGTGAAATGAATACAAATTCTTATTGCTTATCCATCAACGAATACAGTACTGTACTTGCATTTCCTGCCCGCCCCGAGACTTGTGTATGCGCTTCTAGTACCACGGTGGGTTTCGACAGTTCCGTCTCACAAACATCACAATTCTCAAATTGAAAAATAAGAGTTCATTAATTTAAAATCAGTGATCAATATGGATGTCCTGATCAATAAAATATTCTGTTTTCCTTTAACAAAAGTATCACTACAAGGCAAAGAACCAATTCCCATTTCTTAGTGCCCGTATAGGGGCGTGTGTAATTCTCCTACATAAGCAGTCGAACTATAGGATGTCGAGCTTGCTTTCTGTCGAACTTGAGAGCTTCCACTGTATATGGATCATATGCGGAGACTAAGAGGAAGGCAGAAAATAGGAAAGATTGGCGAAAGCTGGGTTTGTAGTGAAAGACCTGCCCTTGGGCAGAACACTGAATGAATGAATGAAAGTTGGAAGAAGAACAGTTTTTCTTCAGAAAGGGAAGTGGTAACAAGTACACTCTTTATTGCGACGTTATGACCATAGCTAGGAAGTTCGTACCAAAGCAGCAGATTTCAGCTGAGTACAGCGAAGAGTATAGATATCACCTGCGCCTCGCCCTGCTACCGCTCACTACAGACGATACGCAGTTCACATAAACAACGCATAGTGGCATTCTGTGGAGCTGTGTAGAATCGTGAATAGTTTGAAGAATATTGTTAATTTACATTAATATTTTATGTTCTGAACAAAGTGAGCTATTATTATTTACGTAATGTTAATATTATGCATGATTCCAAAAAAAAAGTTTTTTTTTGTTTTCTGAACATAAAAGGAGTATTTCTTTTGATAAAATGAAAATATTCATTGTTATTTGTTATAATGAGGCTAGAATCATAATTGTATACTTTGTATGTTATTTTCTTACATATGAGTAAATTATTTTAGTTTGAGAGTACCGAAGTTTATAATTACAAATTTTTTTTATATATATTATTCGTTTATTATTTTCTTGTTCTAAGGCTGTGGACGATTCGAGCACATGTTTGGTTACCACCCGGCTGTACACATTTTTTGACGTTCTGGTTCACTGATGTTTGAGATATGCGCTATTACTTTTCATTCGGTAGAGATATAGTCCAAGCTCACACAACTTAACAGTTTTGGTACACTGACGTTCAAAGGTATTAGACCTCCAATTTCTTGATCGTGTAAACCAGGACTGCGCACCAAGAGCGGATTCTACTCTCTCACGGGGAGCCATATGACTTCTCTTCATCTTCTTTCTTCCCCGCCAAACACCGCGGAGCATTGATGCCGTGACAGATAATATTAAGCGTCCCCGTTCAGAGTTTGGATTCGCTCCCGGTGCCCAGCCCTGGTGTAAACGAACTTTCAAACAAAAGAAATATTCAGAACCAAAGATGTAACAAATTGACGAAGTTTGAAATAGTTCCACAAGTTCTCAATAGGTGAGCCTATTATTGGGACGGGTAGAAAAAAGTCTTTTGGTGAATGTTGATGTAGATTATGTATAAATTATTCTCATAATTGACATCAGCGGTTTCCCGCTAAATCTATGTTTTTTTTTTTCACATCATTAGAGGGGGGAATAAAATTTTGTATGCTGAAATGCGGGTATATTTATGTAATATTGGAAACACTGATTGTTATCTTCGCCATCTATTCACAGAAATAATAACTAAAGAAGCGACACTTACACGAACAAGTTACCGAAGGTTATCGATTAGTATCTTCCTAGTTCTGGTTATGACTTTGTTAATGGCACATGAGTAGACAGTGTATGCGGGATGACTTAAGGAAAAGCGAAGTTGTTTCGTATCAGAGTATATGGCACGTGCCGCGCCGTCCGTCTTTTGTGTACCTGGCGAGTGCAGCAGCTTACAAAACGAATAAACCCCAATCTGTTCATAGTAACATTGCAACGCAATGTGTGCAGTTGTGTTATCCTGCTCAAGTATTTAGTACGCGTTGAATATGTTGTGCTGATCCATTCATAATGGCAAAACGTTAAATTCGCTCAGAGATACGGAATGAAATTAAGAAGTATGAGAGTGGCATTTTATGTATTAACGAAGACAATATCGCTTGTAATGTATGTAAAATTGAAATAAAAACCAGAACAACTCAGGCTATAGAGAAACATTTCAACAGTACATCGCACAGGAAATTCGTTGAATTGAAATATGAGGAACCATCATCATCATCATCATCATCATTATCATCATCATCATCATCATCATTTAGTTGTGCGGGTCTAACGACACGTGAAATATTATGCTGAGTACAAATATTCCTCTAAGGAAATTGAGTGATCCCCATTTTAGAGGTTTTCTTCAGAAATTCTCTAGATACAAAAACTGTATAAGCGATAGGCGAAGATGATTCAGCTTCGACAACTTACGAGAATATATCGTCGTTTACTGCAACGCTGGTAATTGCATCAGTGATGACGAGGACTGAACTTGCAAGGTATGTACTACAGTACGTTATTTTTCTTTTCCTACTGACTGTACGGAGATACAGTAGCATGTTGACGTCGTCTGTTTAAGTTTAAAACCTATTCAGCCAATGGTCTAAATGAAAAAAATGTAACATATAGTAAATTTGCACCTACATTCAACGATAAGTCACCCCGCAGCCACTGTCTACACACGAATATGCATTGTTCTGCTTTTATTCCCCGTGTTCTTCTTGTATTTCCCTGGTCATCCTTTGTTTTATTTGTATTCCTCTCATTCTCCTTGTATTTTCCTATTTTTCGAATTTCAATTTTTCTCCATGTATACTCCTCGTTCTTATCATTCCATTCTTATACATTTCTTCCTCTTCTTCTTCTTGTCGTCCCTTGATCTCCTTGTTTCCCCCTCTTTCTCTTTCTATCCCCCTATTCCTCCTTGTCTTCTCTTTGTTTTCCTTGTCTTCCCCTATTTCTCTGTGTATTCTCTTTGTTCACCTTATATTCCCATTGTTACCTTGTATTCCCCTTGATCACGCCCACACGTAGTTCAACGTGAAGGTAAGCACACACATATGGATTTTTTTTCCATTCTTTTGCAGTAGTTCAATCAAGTAACATAGCTTATCTATCAAAATTGGAAACAACGCTGAACTGATTTTAATCGATATGTTCATAATTTAAGTTTTTGTGCTTAATTCAGAACCTGTTCACGTAGGACTTCCGATCTTTCAACACAGCTGCGCAAGACATAGGAAGATGCCGGAGTTCAGAGACCTGCCGACGAAGTCAAAGTCCTTCCAACGTTTGTGTGACGGGCCTAAAACCTGTCCATTGCATAAAAGTGCTCCAGCTACAAAAGTTCATTAACACCGATCACTAGGAGGTATTTCTATAAAAAGAATAATACTTTAGCACCAAAGGCTAAGGATTACGATGATTGTCACCAAATCCAGAGTTCTCCGCATTTTAATTATAGGAATTAGTTACCCGGAGTAGCTATCGACATGGTCCTTGTGATTCCTTCCTGGCTCAGTCTTTAATCTTCAAGGTAGCCGATTGCATTACGCTACTGAAACGAAGTTCCTGGTTCATTGTAAGTATTATGACAGGCATGTCAATTGATGCCCACAGGAGCAATCGCGCTTTAGAGCCCAGGAGAGCCTGAGCGCTTTACAGCGGAAAGGAAAGAGACAGACGAAAGAGGTGGTATATGCCGCTTGGTCGAGCTACATTCAGGGATTGCCAGCACTGATTCAATAGATAAAGGGAAGAGAACTTATTAAAACTGTATCCATGTTAATTTTTAGATTTGCCTGAGAAGTATATGTGGAAATACTACACAAGGATCATAAAATAAATAATTTTACACATAAATATAGATCCAAGAATGTACATATTGATGTGGGTGTTCCTCAGGGCTCTGTTCTGGGCCCTGTATTGTTTCTTTTATGTGTAAACGATTTACCCATGTATGTAAGAAATCATTTTATGTGTATGTATGCTGATGATACTTCTGTCATTGTAAAAGATGGAGAGGAACTGGATTTAGAGACAACCTGTTGTGACCTGTTAAAAGATCTCAAAACATGGTTTGATAGCAATCTGCTTCACTTAAATGTTAATAAGACCGGATATATTTACTTTCACAATTCTCAAAAGAGAAATTTGAAGGACATCAATATTTCTATTCAAGATCAATACTTATGTAAATGGGAAACTACTAAATTCTTGGGCGTTACATTTGATGATTGTTTGTCTTGGAGACCCCATTGCACGAGTTTAATTTCTAAGCTCAATAGTATTTGTTATCAAATCAGAATTTTGAGGACGATAATAAATCACGATGTATTAATGTCTTATTATTTCGCACACGTCGAGTCAAGGCTTTCATATGGTATTTGTTTTTGGGGATCTGGAACCATGCTGAATGATGTATTTATTGCTCAAAAGCGTATTGTCAGATGCATAGCGGGTGTTGACAGTAGGACCTCTTGTAGGGAACATTTTTTACAATATAATATTCTTACTGTTTATGGTATATACATTTTTAATGTTTTACTACTAATTTATAAAAATCTGTCTGATTTTCATCAAAATTGTGATTTCCATACCTACGACACTCGTAACAAAAATAGTTTAACTATTCCAGTTCACCACCTTACAAACACTAGTAGAACATATATGGTCTTTGGTATTAAAATATACAACAGTTTGCCTGATGACATCAAATATACAAAAAATTCTCTGAAATTTAAGAATTATATAAAAACGAAATTAATAAAATTGTGTCCCTACAGTCTTGAGGATGCACGCATGGGCCGTTGAAATGAATAATGTTTTTTTTTTTTTATTTGACTTATTTTACATTAAATTGTAATTGTATATATGTGACCATGTCTATGCATACATTATGCCCTCGACAATAAAGTTCTATCTATCTATCTATCCATCCATCCATCCATCCATCCATCCATCCATCCATCCATCCATCCATCCATCCATCCATCCATCCATCCATCCATCCATCCATCCATCCATCCATCCATCCATCCATCCATCCATCCATCCATCCATCCATCCATCCATCCATCCATCCATCCATCCATCCATCTATCTATCTATCTATCTATCTATCTATCTATCTATCTATCTATCTATCTATCTATCTATCTATCTATCTATCTATCTGTCTATCTATCTATAAGTGCATTATAAGAATGTAAGTTTTAATTTCAATGCTCATTTTTCACAAGTTTGATTTTTTTATTCAAAAGAAATATTTTCTCAACTTTTCGTATAGAAAAGTGAAATTTTCAGGTATAGACCTATTTATTTAGTAGCCTTACAGAATTTTTTCGTAAATCTAATATACCGTATATACGTAGTACTGAAGATAGTGTACTGAAAATTTTGAAAATATTCGTATGGAAATTGTTTGTAATGAAATGAATTAACAAAGCAAATACTGTTACATCATAAGCAAAAGATGCGTGCCCATATGTTGTAAAAATGTCAGCTCTATAGCTTGAGCAGATTTCGAGAAAATAATTTAATATTCTGATGATAGGAAGTTGCTCACAAATATCACCTTAAAAGCATAATGCGATAAGAGTTTTGTTATGTAATATTAGTTACACTTAAAACAGATACAGTACCTAGGTAACTTTGCTTTGTACTGTAATATCGTTTTGAATAGTTTACTGATTACTTTTGTAAGACTAAAGATACCATCAATATCAATTCCAACTTATCATGTCATACTCAATCTCTTTCTTTGGAATATCACTTTCTTTATGAATGATGTGTTTCATCCACTTAATACAGTATAATATTATACTACAATGGAATTTAAGTGAATAATAGTACTATTGTTTTACAGAGAATATAGATAATATCAAATAGAAAGAAGCCATATAAAAATAACGACATAAAATTTCACGTTCCGTTTGAAGTTTGTGCACCACTGTTTTCTTAATCCAACAGATTGCTTATTCATATACACAACCCTTCCTCTTTCTATACTTAGCGCTTGCTGCCCGCGCACGACGTCAAGGTCAGAAATATGCGCTTGCTTTGACATCACTGTATTATAATAACCAAGTTGATCACATGATCGGATTTATAGTACTGTATTTAAATACAACATGTTCAGCTCAGAGCACTGGTAAAAGAAACGGTTCCGTTGTAACTGTAAATGTAAAATTACGATGAACAGAAATAAGTCTACCGAGGTTTGGTAGAGCATCTCTTGCAATTATTTATGTAATAATGATGTGGTTTCCATGGAGTTGTAACTAGATTTTCCCCTGAATCATACACATGTCTATACGTAGGTTTATAGACTTGCCAATTTTTTTTTTTTTAATTTAGTTACGATTCTATGACCACCTTAACATCATATCATTGTTATACATATAAAGAAATACAAGAGGTGCACTATTTATTTCTGTTTGTCATATTAATTTTCACTTATAACTAGACAGTGGTTGCAGGACGACTTATCGTTGAATGTAGGTGCACATTTACTATATGTTACATTTTTTTTCATTCAGACCATTGGCTCAACAGGTTTTAAACGTAAACAGACGACGTCAACATGCTACTCTATCTCCGTACAGTCAGAAGGAAAAGAAAAATGAAGTACTGTAGCATATAACCATTTATTTTGTATGTGTTTTAAGCTAATACCCTGGAAAATATTATTAATATTGGAGTCCCAGCTCATTTAATTATAGCAATTAAATTATTAAACATAAATGATAAAAAACCACGAATCTTGAGGACTTGTACAGCTATTAATTATGGAGTCATACAAGGGTGTTCACTTTCACCTACACATTTTAATGTTTATATTGACGAGGTCATTACAAATTGGCTGATGACACTAAAGGACATTTCAACTATTAACAACAAAAAATTTAATTTGCTGATGATCAGATTCTTATGGGAGATTCTTGAACAGATTCAAGTCCAGAAAACTGCACACTTGCTAAGCCAGGTTAGTAATGAATGGGTTACGACAATTTTAAAAGTAAAGCTAAAATGATAGCATTCCATTCCATTCAGTTATCTTTTCTTGCAATGACAAGACCTTTATCTTGACGTTATTCACGTGGTTCATAGATGTCGGTAGTTCCGACAAGGGTAGACCATTTAGTTCGTCTGAGACTGTCAAGAGTAGGCCTACTTCACAAACAATAAAAAATAAAAATAAAAATAAATAAAAACAAATTAATAAATTAATGAATAATAAAATAATATAATAAAAATAAAAATAATAAAAAAGATAAATAAATAATAGATAAAAAGTAAATAATAAATAATAAAAAATAAAAAATAAATACAAATAAAAAATAAAAAAATGTATAAATTAAAAATAAAAACCTAAAAAAATAAACAATAAAATAACAAATAAACAACAAATAAAAAAACAAACAAAATTACATAAAAATTAAATAAAAAGGTAAGTCAATAAAAAGATACGTAAGTTATTAAATAAGTAAATAAATAAGTAAGAAAGTAAACAAGTAAATAAATAAATAAGTTAGCAAATAAGTAAATAATTAAATTAGTAAGTAAGTAAATGAATAAATAACTAAATAAGTAAATAAATGAATACGTAAATAAATGAATAAATATGTAAATAAATAAGTAAATGAATAAGTGGGTAAATATATAAGTAAATAAATAAATAAACAAATAAATAAGTAAATGAATACATAAATACATAAATAAATAAATATACATAAATAAATAAATAAATAATAACAGAATCTATGGCGAATCCTCGGCATCATCTCGCCAGATACCATCTCGCTATTACCAACTCCATCTACGCTATATGACATAGCATTTGATTCAGCGTCCATAAATAATCAAGTAAGTTACTAATTTAGTAAACACTTTATTACATTCAGAGAATATTTCTTTCTGTTTATTCGTTTTTGCTTATTTTGGTCCTTATCTTCACCATTTTTCGCGCTTATTTGCTTGGTTATTTTAATGTTTGATTGTGCTTAGAAATCCGGGCTTTAATAATTATTCTGGATATTAACAAAAGGATGAGAAAAACCTACAGTTTGGCCGATATCACACAAAAAATCCCTCAGGGTTAAAATATCCCTACGATAGGGATTTTACCCTATACCTAACAACACTAAAGCAATTCACAAGCTGGTGAATAAGTTTACTGCAAGAGTAGGCCTAGTAGGACAGTCGCAACGGAGCTCGTACAAGGACGTCTATCATCCTTCGACGACAACATTGAAGCCATCAGTTTGTCAATAGGGATATCCTGAACTAGCACCAACAGATAGCGCACGTGTACTATGAGGGATGCCCTTTGCGTGTGCATTTGTTTTTCGGTATTTAAACATTGAGGATATATATATATATATATATATAGTGTATTAGTATATTAAATACTCTTAAAAACAACTAAAATTGGCAAATTTTTGTTATGTTCCTATATATAAAAACGAGGGAAAGCTTTTTGTCTTCAATCAGGTCCCGAAATATTCTGAATATATGCTTTAAACCTTAAAAAATACAAGTAATTAAATTGCGCCTCGAAAGTGCTAGCTATTAAATAAAAGTAACTACTTCAAGTAAGGAATTGTTCACTATAGTTTCATTTTGGAAGAGGAAAAAGAAAAAATTAATAAAAACATATGCAACCTCGACAGCGAGCTATGTTAGCTTAGATTATATGCAGTAGTTGTAGAAGTCTCCGAATTGTACGCCTGCAGTAAACTCTCGATAAGCTAGAATGTTTATTATCCAGGACGACCCCTAGTGAAATTCATTTCGTGAATAATGTTTTTAATGTACTGTACCCTAATTATTAAAGCCATGTTTTAAGTTCAAATTTTCAAAATCATCCCACACAATATTCAAAACAGCATGTCCTTAACCTACAAAACACACTACTAATCGTGATACTATTGCGATCATATTATATCATCCTATTAAAAATTGCATTTGATCTTTCTGCAACTACAGAAAAAATACAAGGAATTCAATCTCGATAGTTTCTTCCCTATAAAAAAAAAACACATTGATGGCTGCATATCCTGTTTTTAGCGTACGGTTCTTAAATACTAATTATTAAAGAGGGCAATATTCACTTTCGACATATTTCCTATTTTTTTATTCGTGCATATTGTTCTCAAAGTTCTCGTTTAGGTTCATGAACATTCAATTTACTCGTATTTATATTCTGCATACTGAAGATTTCCCCACCCATCTCGGGGAATCGCTCAATATTATACAGGTTTACGTTATTATTTATTGTAAATTAAATTAAATTATGAGGTAAGAAAATATTGAATTATATTAAATTATACTAGGTTATACAAAATAATTGTAAATATAATTTTGACACGCACAGAAAACCAACAAGCGGGAAAACGTAATCAACTGTAGCATAGCTAGGACAAAACATAGCCCTACAACATGTTGCGCCGCATGGAACGTTCCTGCCATCTGACGGTAAAACTTCGCATAAGATATCCCTATTAGACCTAGTCCAAAATAAAAGCGGCGTTTGTCACGGGAATTCAACATTCCGCGTTCGACGGTGCAAAGATGTTGCTTTTCACGCTGAAGAAGAAGAAATCGTACCACCTGCATGAAAAGGACTTTGCGCAGCGTGTGACTTCTTTGTTTTGGGATTTATCAAAAGCACGTGTGTTCACCCGACCCATTACCACTTTGGTGTAGCTCCGAAACCGCATTACACAAGTTGCTTCCGCCTTAAGGGGAGTGGGTAATGATGCCCTGTTCGATTAAAAAATTTCAGTACGAAAGTTTAGTTCAATATTTCCAAGCGTTTAATGCTCAGAGTGGAATAAGAATGCCCATGTTTATACAATCAAACATTCTGAATTCAGTGATATAAAAACAACTAATTAGTTTCGTATCCAAGTACAAAAGAAAGGTCCTAACTGAAAAACTGTTTTCTCATTTTGCTAAGTGTACCTCATTCTTCAGGTGCACATTATTTGCTACAATCTTCACTCATATTCTTTGTATTTTTTTAAGTTATCTAGTAATGTATATTGTAAATTCTGAAGCAAAATTTAGTTAAATATTTCACCCCTAGTAAAACAGAAAAAAAATTGACTTTGTTTAATACATTTTGCAATTTTTTCAATGCACATATATTTTTTTCTCGTGTTATCTGTGTGATATTATTAAACCCATAGGTCTACTATGTAGAACATAGGCTGAAGAAAACACTGTAGAAATATCATGTAAATTGATTGAGTAGTTTCGGAGAAAAATGCACTCAAGTTTGAAAAATATCAACTTATTGAAAACAGCAGTTAAAAATAGAAGAATGTATGAAGTACATGCACCGCTAAATTTAAAGAGGCCACTTAAAGGACTTATCTGCAGAAATACCCCACACAATATTTATATTGTTTTAAAGAGCAAGTTCTTTACTTTTTTTTTAAACACAAAATAAAAAATCGGGATTTTGACCCCTAATCACTACCTGGTTCCCTTAACACCAACAACACTCGCGCCACTGTCGACAGATGGGAGGTACGTCCCTATGTTAATGATGCACATGTTGTAAATAACGTGTAACGGACATATATCATTACAAAGATTACAAGTACAATCACTATTTCAACAAAATCTATATTTAATTTTTTAGACACTCCGTATTGTCACCATCCATAATTTCGTCTATCAACACTGTTTGCTATTGGAAGAAAACAAATCCCGTTTGATAAAAAAAATAATTAACAAATGGGAAAAATAATATTCGCGAGAGTTTAAGAGTACTTATCATGATGGCACTGTGGGTTGTAAACTTGACTAAGTTTTGCGACCCAAATGTCTCTAAAATTCAAAACGCTGAGCCGCCACTGATTTCTATAATAAATGCCGTAAAGATTTCTATAGAGATTTGAACAGTCGTTTTTGGACTTTATTATTTTTCTTCTGTAGAGATCTTAACAGTCGTTTTTGGACTCCATTATTTTTCTTCTGTAGAGATTTTAACAGCCTTTTTTGGACTATTATTTTTCTTCTGTAGAGATTTTAACAGTCGTTTTTGCACTTTATTATTTTTCTTCCGCAAATATTTTAGCAGTCGTTTTTGGACTTTATTCTTTTTCTTCATATTTTCTTCTAATAGTTCATGTCCTCTTTCGAGGGTATATTTTTTGTTAAGAGTCTTCATATTTCTCTACCCTTCCCTAAACGAGTTTCACCTAAGAAAGATACGTTATTTTCAATATCAAGAATACAGACAAAGCTAATTGAACCATTTGTGTCTTTCCTCTCTAATTAAGACTCATAGAATTTATTTAAAGAATAAGAAAGTTATAGTGTATGTTGTTCAATGCAACAAAACAGAGAAGCAAGCCTGATATTTCTAGACCTCGCTTGATAAGGACCAAGCCGCAGGGTTTTCTTGTTACATTAACAAAAACTTCAATGAGAACGGACTGTAGACCAGATTAGAAATCAATGAGGATTTAGCAACTGTGATCTCGAGACGGGCATGACTTGCCAAATGTCAAACCGCTTGTCTTTCACTACTCAAACAAACTATTTCGACAGTGACTAATAATCACGTATAGCTTGTTAGTTAAGAGGAATGAGATCGTTTTTATTAAATGGAAAGTCTGAAGTCTTGGCTGTGTTTATTGTAGAGAAGTTCTGTTTGTTCTTTAGCTTGAAGATTCTTGCTACATGACAATACGATTATCAAGTTAGGAAAGTGAAGTCAAGACTAATAATAGTTTATTTCACGTTGCTTTATGAGCAGAGACCGGAACTTTGGCAGAATGCCTTTTTTAATGTGTCAAATCTATCTTCATTTTCAAAGTAAATCTGTACCTTTGTGATTGAAACGTCATAGTTTTATGTTGACCTTTTCTGCCTTTTTTAATATAAATGCCTAATTTACAAAATAAATGCTTTTTTGTCTTTATTTGATTATTTATCTATTATTTATTAATTTATTATTAAAAGTTGCTTACAGGTATATTTTAATTTATTTCTATAACTGCTACAATGAAAGTGACTTCACCGAATGTATATTATTGTCTTTGAGTTACAGTAGCGTGCAAATTAATCTGAACAACGTAATTACTTATGCAAAAACACTCAAACGGGATAAAAAAAAAGGATCTAAGACATACCTCAGTAATCTATGTGGCCTCCCTTATTCCTAATAACAGCTCTGAGACGATTTGGCATGGATTCCATTAATTTCCCACAAATATTCTTCATTTCTTCATCGCGAAACCATATGCCAATGAGGACAGAAATCATCTTCTCCTTTGTAGAACAATCCATTTTTTGCATTCTTCTTTTGCAAATTGACCACAAGTTCTCAATGGGGTTGATGTCGGGTGAGTTGCCTGGCCAGGGGAGTACCTGAATATTCTTCTTGTTGAAGAATTCTGTAGTTTTTCGAGACATATGGCATGGTGCCAGGTCTTGTTGGAACACACCTCTGCCATCCGGAAATGATTTTTGCAGCTGGGGTACGATTCTGGTTTCCAATTCATCATTCTCTTGATAGGTATTAATGCTCCAGGCCCTTCACGTGTAAAACAACCCCAAAACATTACTTTAGGGGGGTATTTGGGTGCTTGTTGGAGATGAGCTGCTGTTACTTTTTCGGATCCTTTCCATACGTAAGAAATACGGTGGCCGTGGACCTCGAAATGAGACTCATCGGAAAAAAGTACATTCTTCCAGTCATTCACTATCCAGTGTTGATGTAATTTTGCCCACATTAAGCGTTTTTTGCACATAACAGGGGTTAGCAGTTGCTTCTTAATAGGCTTACGAGCCCTTTGTCCAGCTTCCAAAAGCCTACGCCGCACTGTTGTGACGTGAATATTCGGCCCAGTGGTAGCCATTAACTTGCGGGTTAATTCGACAGCAGTTATTCTAGGATTTAATTTACTTTTCCTGACAATTAAACGATCATCTGCAGGTGAAGTCTTCCTTTTCCGGCCACAGTTTCCTTTTTTCTGGGGTGTGATGGATTCAGTCTCCCTGTATCGTTTTATGATCGAATTAACAGTAGCCAAACCGATGTGACATTCTGCAGCAATTTGCCTCTGTGTCATAGAAGAATGCTCTGCTAATGTGATAATTTTAGGCCGTTTTCGTGGAGTTGTATCCATTTGTGAAGACGACAGAATGTACACAGGATTGCAGTAATAAGTCTTCAACACAACTGAAATGCTTATAAGTCCAAAACGACAGGCAAAGTGTCACATATTATAAAATAAATAATGACAGACCTTCAACAATGGAATTACACGTACTACAGATGTCAATTAAAGCGGTATGAGCAGCTGTGAGGCCAACAATAACATAAAATGTAAAAATATGTCGTGTTCGTATTAACCCATTATATCCCAGTGGCAACTAAAGTTGCCAAGGAAATAATGCTTTACTGAATGGCTGATTTGATTTTTTTTCGTTGTTCACAATAATTGGTATAAAGATTAAGATGTCCTCCACTAGTTCGTGTTGAGTTTTAGCTCATCTGTTCGTTACGTCATTAGTACAGAAGAAATTAATGAGGAGTGCACACACAATATTCTCGACTGCTACACTTTCCTTCAATAATGTAATTATAGTTATATCTAACAATTGCTGCACAACAATTTAAATTACATAAATCTATTAAGAATATGTGAAATTCTATTATATTAACCAAATTTTTAATGTACAAGTTATCACAATTTCATTAGAGTGGTTTGAATTTGTATGGCAACTTTAGTTGCCAGTGGGCACTTACGATTCTTTGTTTATCCATTTTACAAATTCTTCTTCTTTCGAAACAACAAAAAACGAACACAATGTTTACGTAGTAGGTACTGTGTATTTCAAAGTAATACTCTTTCATTGTTCCTCAAGCATTATTGGGACCATTGGTGCACAAATGCTAAGAAAGATAATATTTTACTCCCAATTACATGCAATAGGACATTGTGAGGCTTTTACACTGGAATCATTTCCTTGCTTTATAATAATATAAATTCACATTATTATTAATAAATTGGATAAAATAAGCTTGAATTTAAATTTATATATACTTTATTTGGAAAACCTTGAGAGCAAGTATTAGCAAATTGGGAGCGTTACTGAATTGAGTTAAAAGAGTACTTCACAAGCTGTGAAGCGAGGACATTTTCTTTATGTCAGGTTTAAAGATTTATTAACGTAAGTATTTTAGATAATATAGTAACGTGAGGTGGAAAATTCGCCATTATGTATTATTTTTCCAGAAATTTTTTCTGCCTTACAAATAGTTGCTTTCTTCCTTCCCTTACAACCTCAAGAGCCTCACATGTATTACTCACTATATTCTCATTACTTATCAGCTTATCAAATAAAAGTTGTAAGTCGTCTAACCATTGATGGCTGTGTTAGTACAGACTCCGAAACAACATCATTGTCATGTTTGTCTTGCCGTGAGAGTACTAATTAAGAAATAAGAGAAGGCGAATATCATATTTTGAGAACTTTACTAATATGATTGAAATTCTCATATCACTATTAGGACTACATGATATGATGAAAGCCTTTTATTTTAAAATAATTGCTATTGGCTGAGGAAAACATCATAACAGTTATGTTATATGATTCGTGATTTCTCGTCTTCGTTATATCTGTGGGCTTCTCACTTTATTTTTCATAACGCATTCACAATCACAGCTCAATGAGCACACCCGTACTGATCTGTGTTACTGAAACAAAAGCTGATCTGCTACTACAGGTAATGTACAGCCCTGTCGCGTTCCCCTCCAAGCCGATTCACTCCCTCCAGGTAGGGGAATAGGAACTGCACGTTGCACGCAGACCAGTGCACAATGTGTGCAACTGCACAATCTGCAGGGTTTTGACATGCCTGATCAATAGAATGTCCACAAATTATTCATTTGATTTTGAAATGTAATACAATTATATTAGTACAAGGGCATCATGTCATTTTTACTACAATGTTTATTGTACCTGAGTTTTTGAATGTACTTCACTCCAACCCCTTCTACTAGTGAAGTTTCAACTGTTCTCCAGACAGAATCAAGGCCGCATATAGTAAACAGCACTGAGTTATTGAGTATAGTACGTTCCAGAAATATGTTCGCGTTTTCCAGTGACGAAAGAACTTTCAATATTGAATCATATTTTCGCATAGGTACTGTCCGTTTGCCTACGTCGCATCCCGATTCCCCTACCTGCTTCTGCACGCCCCTCTGTGAACTATCTTAGCTCTTTTCTGAAAACATTAATTTCTGTTAGGAATTGGAAGTTTACGTAATAATATACAACTGTTTAAAATAACTTAAATAAAAGGGCCTCGTTAAGTAATTAACTGTCACGTGATTTTCCTCCTTTCTACGATCCTGCGGCATAACCACTTGGACGGACAGTAGATAGCATGTCTGAGTAATTTTATCTGTGCGGGTCGGGCAGAAGTGAAAATTGAATTTACATTACATAAGGTACTCCTTTATAGAGTAGGTACAGAATTATTTCAACATGAGTTACTAGTACGAAGGACGAAACTGGTAATTGGAATTAGATGCAATAGTCTATAGTGCGATAATATGCACAAAAGAACTGAAGCCTGTATAGAAATGAACGGCCACCATTTTCAAAAATGTGTTTAAATATCCATATTATGATTATTTTTCAATTGAACTTCATTCTCTATATTGTACGCTAATGTGCTGTAGATAGTATAATATACACTGCATAATGAATATGTCCGCATGGAAAGCTCAGTTCGTGAGTAATAACACTCATTGTTAATACTGTACTGTATCTTCATTAAACAAAAACCTAATGAAAATTATCGAACTCAAAATCGCGATATTTTCTAGTTTACGTAAATGGATGAAGTACTTTTCTTCCCTCCTATACCTAGTAAAGTGATTTGTTTGTGTTTTACGCCGGTATCATCGAACTCCAGTCGTGGAAGGAGGTAG
Organism: Periplaneta americana; assembly: GCF_040183065.1. Classification (NCBI taxonomy): domain Eukaryota; kingdom Metazoa; phylum Arthropoda; class Insecta; order Blattodea; family Blattidae; genus Periplaneta; species Periplaneta americana. The sequence goes on along the minus strand of NC_091122.1, from coordinate 161,402,739 downwards.
CGAACGGTGTTTCCGGGTCTCAATAATTAATCCAAAGGTATAGCCAGGTTAATATTAAAAATGTTAGTAAAAATAAAATGATGTCCCTGTACTTGTGTAATACATCTATGTGCTACAATTAATAGAGAAATTCAAAATCATTATTCAGCAATCTACAGTTTCTGAAACTTCTACATGAGCGCCTCGGCAGCTCGAAGGAATCAAGATGGTAAAACGTGTCTCCCAAGTATTGTGAATAATGTCAGGCGTGACAGAAGCCAATGATGTCCTATTCTGATTTCGAGTTTCCTTGCACTTACTCGGTCCTTCACTTGAGGCGTGTAGTTGCAAAATCAGATATCACTTTTTTTTTCTTCCGAAAATGAGTTAATGTTATATTTCATATCTTCATATGATTCTACAACTGCTATAGCATTGTTATGCTCCAAAGCCAAATACATCACATGGATTTGTATGATGAAAGAATAGTATTGGTTGCAAATCCTTGGTTCCTTGCAAACGTTTTTCCTTCACACTGAAAAATTATATTTTAGTGATGTATCTGATATTACAACTAGACGCCTCACTTATTCTCACAAGAAGTAAATTGATGTGATATCAGGGGAGCGAGGTGGTCATGGAGCGGGAACATCTCGACCGATACATCGGGCAGGAAACATTTCATCGGGAAATGTACGCACATCAATGCTCAGGCCAAGAAAAGGCAAAATGCTCTGATGAAGACTTACTATCAGTTTAACTATTTTAGTAACTTGAATTTGCAAGCATGCAGCTTCCATTTCTGTGCAGTATGTTATGTACTGTGGATCCTGATATGCTATTACATCTAAGTTAATAAGTAAGCAAGCAAACAAGGAAGCAAGGAAGCAACTAAGCAACACCAAGCAAGTAAGTAAGCAAACAAGCAAGCAAGCAAGCAAACAAAAAAGCAAGTAAGTAAGTAAGGAAACAAAGAAGCAAGTCAGTAACTAAGTAAGCAAGCAAGAAAGCAAATCAGTACTTAAGTAAGTAAATAAGTAAGCAAGCAACCAAATCAGTTGACTGAGTAAATAAGTACATAAGCAAGCAAGTCAATAAAAAAGTAATTAAATAAGTAAGCAAGAAACTAAGTAAGTAAGTAAGCAAGAAGCAAATAAACAAGTAAGTAAGCAAGTCAGTAAGCAAGCAAGCAAGTCACTAAGTAAATAAGTAAGCAAGCAAAAAAGTCAATAAGTAAGTAAGCAAGTAAGTCACTAAGTAAATACGTAAGCAAGCAAAAAAGTCAATAAGTAAGTAAGCAAGTAAGTCACTAAGTAAATACGTAAGCAAGCAAAAAAGTCAATAAGTAAGTAAGCAAGTAAGTCAGAAAGTAAGTAAGTAAGGAACCAAGCAAGAAAGCCACTAAGTAATTAAGCAAGTTAGAAAGCAAACAATCGGTAAGAAGTAAGCAAGGAAACAACTCAGTAAGTAAGTAGGTAAATCAGTAAGTGAGTGAGTGAGTTAGTGAGTACATATACGTATGTATGTATGTATGTATGTATGTATGTATGTATGTATGTATGTATGTATGTATGTATGTATGTATGCATGCATGCATGCATGCATGCATGTATGTATGTTATTCATATCATGTACTTTTTTATTGACTTTTCAGAATGCCATAGCGGTACAAACAAAACAAGCTTTCGATGTAGGTACATATAAGAGAGTTCGGAAGTCAAATAGACTAAATTTCTGTATGGTTGTGAAACTTGGACTCTCACTTTCAGAGAGGAACATAGGTTAAGGGTGTTTGAGAATAAGGTTCTTAGGAAAATATTTGAGGCTGATAGGGATGAAGTTACAGGAGAATGGAGAAAGTTACACAACGCAGAACTGCACGCATTGTATTCTTCATCTGACATAATTAGGAACATTAAATCCAGACGTTTGAGATGGGCAGGACATGTACCATGTATGGACGAATCCAGAAATGCATATAGAGTGTTAGTTGGGAGGCCGGAGGGAAAAAGACCTTTGGGGAGGCCGAGACGTAGAGGATAATATTAAAATGGATTTGAGGGGGGTGGGATATGATGACAGTGACTGGATTAATCTTGCACTGGATAGAGACCGATGACGGGATTATGTGAGGGCCGGAATGAACCTGCGGGTTCCTTAAAACTCATTTCTAAGTAAGAAAGAAAATAATTAATTTTATTGAAAAACTGTAATGGAATCATTCCTCATCGGTTTCTGTAATTATATGTGCTAGAACAGAATCGTACGGATAGCACTTATCGAGTAAAACAGTGTTAACATGTAGGGGAAATTATTGTTACTTTTTTAAGTATTAATTTGGGGGGAGTATGGAATTAGAGTCTTTTGTCTTTCTCTATCCAAAGAGTAAGCTTTTCAAATCTGCACAGCTATAGTTTTCTACTGTGTACAAAGTGAAAATATATCGCACGCCCTTTATTAATTACTTCTGTCGTCCTAACGAGTTTTCGTAGACTGGAAGTGACGTTAAGAAAGATAGTAGCATTTTAATGATGACTATTTAATTCAAATTAAACAATAATGGAAGTAACATATTAAGTAGTTATAATGTTGCCATATTTTATTGCTTTATTGCCTAATGACATTTTATGTGGTGCAATAACAATATCCAGTGCTATATACAACGTTAGTACGGTGCTAAAAGAAGCAAATGAAAAACCATTTAACAAATGTTTGTTTACTAATAAAAATTTGCCAACGATTCAGTAACATTAATTTTATTGTTATGACTTTGAAACAATTGGAAGAATTTTACTCATAAATTTTTTTCAGTACTGCAATAAATACCAAAAACCTTGTCTAAGGTAGAAGAATTTACAAAGCTTTTTAGTTGAAACAGTAAAAATTAGACTTCAGATGTATACAAACAAATGTTCTTTCTCTGACACACATCGTGAAGTGAGCTGTACTGCCTGACAATAGACTTAGAAAAAAGACTTCTCGCACAGATATTTTATAAGTACCAGAAAGGAGACAGTGCGCAAGATCAGTGGACATGCGACCTGGGTCACAAGAGAAGGACTAGTTGAGGTAATAGCACAGTCTAATATATACAGTCACGAAGCTTAATACTTACTAAATATGCAAACATAGACAGTTGAAATAAGCACCCATAGATAGTTGCTCACCACCAGGATCGCTACTATCGCCTCATCACAGACTCTTTCCCTAGCAAACCATAAAATGTATTGTACTTTCGATATCGTGTTCTTTTGAAAAAATTAACACCTTCCTTCCACTATCGAAATATGAAATACATAAGGTTTATATATTATTTTCATAAAATATATATTATATTCTATAAACTCACCTTCCTGGATCTTTCGGAAGAAGGCTAACTCTAACCTATTTTTCTTACAATTTATAGTGCTACAAACGCCTCCTTGTCCCATATTACGAGTATTATTCAAATTATTGCATTTTAGCCATTTACAGTTATTACAACCGATAACAAACATTTCACAGTTTACATAACTTTTCACAAAAATGCGAAACACGGCACAGTCAATGCCTTTTCGATCTAGACCAGGCCGTAATGTTTGTTCGGGTTTTCTATTTCAATGTATGGAGCTCAGTGAAATATTATATTATAACTTTATTGCTTATCATTGCTCAGCTTTATTTAGTGTAATGTGTCCATAAGTTCCGTTTACTTCTTGTTGTATAATATGTTTAAGAAATAATTACAAAACGGTGCTATTTTAATGTGAAGAGAATTTTACATGTTAACATAATCTGTACGCGTCAACATTTTAAGTTTAGAATGGAAGCTATTTTGAGGTTCAATAAAAAATAATTTATATTGTGAGTTCAATTTAGCACATCTACCTTCCTTAATTTTAGACAAAACATTTACCATACCACTCCTATGAAAATTAGTGTACGTACAATTGTGTTACTTCATCTCTTAAGTAGTAGATAAATACAATAATTCAGTACTCAATTGTGGTATTAAAATACAGACAAATTGAATGTCCCGGGTATTATACATGACATTATGCTTAATTATAGTGTATGATTGCGAATTTAGGAATATAAGTTAAACATAGTAAACATAACCTATAATTTTCATATGAATGGCAAGGCATTGGAGATCACTAAATTTAGACAGAAAGGGGCAACTGGTACAGTAAACATAACCTATAATTTCAACGAATCTAAATATCCGTGCGGTGCAATTGAAAATTATTTAATCGTGCATAAATGAATGTAGAAGAATTTCGCAATATTTAGTCGAAATAAAGGCAGGTATTACACATACGAACAACATAATTTTCACACCATAAATAATGTTACATCTTAACTCGCAAGTGAATTATGTGTGAAGTGTCTCATAATCATTGCTTTAAATTTTATTAATGCAATTACACTACATTTTAGAGAAACATATGTTACAGTTTATGCATTCCAACTAATTTATATGGTTGAAACGCCGCCCTTCGTGATCGGGTTAAGCGAGACCATGGTCTGCCTTACGGCCTGTATTAGATCACGATGGCAGTGACACAGTCTATTGTTCCTAGTACTCACAGCGCTCCAAGCGGCTAGCAACTATCGCGAGATTTGCAAAAAATCATCCCAAACTTCGTGACTGTATACAGAGTGTTTAAAAAATACGGGGCATAATTTCAGGTATGTATTTCCCACATGTAGACAATCAAAATTGTTCATTACAACATGTGTCCGGAAATGCTTTATTTCCGAGTTATGGCCTGTTGAAAGAGTATCAATTGTATCCTTATCATTTGCAACATGTACAGGCCCTGTCACCAGCAGATTACCCTGCACGAGTTAAGTTCTTTCAGTGGTTCTTGCAGCAGTGTGGTTTAAATCCGAACTTTCCTGCTTTAGTATTATTTACAGATGAAGCACAGTTCACACGAGACGGCATAACAAATTTCCACAATCAGCATGTATGGGCGTATGAAAACCCACGTGCAACTGTTCCATCTCATCACCAGGTGCGGTTCTCTCTCAACATGTGGGCCGGTATCATTGGTGATCGATTAGTTGGACCCCATGTACTTGTAAACAGACTTACCGGGCAGGCGTACACAAAGTTCCTGGAAAACACCATACCTCATGTTTTAGAAGACACTCCACTGATCAATCATCAACACATTCACTTCTTGCATGATGACGCTCCTGCACACTTCAGTCTTACGGCTCGCCGGTACTTGGATCGAAGGTTTCCTGGTCGATGGATAGGTAGAGGTGGCCCAATTGCTTGGCCTCCACGCTCACCTGATCTGAAACCTCTCGATTTCTACTTGTGGGGCCATTTAAAATCATTGGTTTATTCGTCTCCGGTGCCTGATTTGGAATCCCTTCGGAATAGAATTGTGGCATGTTCTGAGGACATACCTACGCAATACTCGTGGAGTTTGGGATCGTGTTCGCAGGTCAATGAGACATCGATGAGAGGTCTGTATTCAAGCAGGAGGTGGACATTTTGAACATCTTCTGTAATGACAACGACCTGCGGAAAGAAAAACGTTCCGGTGAATTTCAATGTTGTGAAGGCCATAACTCGGAAATGAAGCATTTCCGGACACATGTTGTAATGAACTACTTTGATTACCTACATGTGGGAAATACATACCTGAAATTATGCCCCGTATTTTTGAAACACCCTGTATAGTAGACTGTGGTAATAGTATTAGTTTTTTTGCTGTTGTATGTCTGATCATGCGCACTGCCTCCTTCTGGGACTTACAAAGTGTCTGTGCGACAAAACTTTTTTCTAAGTTTGTATATATCAGCCACAACACTACGTTTTGTTCAATTCTACTAAATCCAAGGGGAAATTTTTATTTTTGGTAGGTTATTTTAGGATGCTTTATCAACATCTTAGGTAATTTAGCATCTGAATGAGATGAAGGTGATAATGCCGGTGAAATGAGTCTGGGGTCCAGCACCGAAAGTTACCCAGTATTTGCTCATATTGGGTTGAGGAAAACCCCGGAAAAAACCTCAACCAGGTAACTTGCCCCGACCGGGAATCGAACCCGGGTCAGCTGGTTTCGCGGCCAGACGCGCTGACCTTTACTCCACAGGTGTGGACTCCAAGAGGAAAGGAATTGGCCAGCCTACCTATTATCTCCTGGCTTAGTTGCTTCATGAGTGATGGTGTTACTTATTTGAGATTCCCGTCAGTCTTCGGGCTGTTGATTAAGCATGGATTACTGTATATGGGCGAATCCAGAAATGCATATAGAGTGTTAGTTGGGAGGCCGGAGGGAATAAGACCTTTGGGGAGGCCGAGACGTAGATGGGAAGATAATATTAAAATGGATTTGAGGGAGGTGGGATATGATGATAGAGACTGGATTCATCTTGCTCAGGATAGGGACCGATGGCGGGCTTATGTGAGGGCGGCAATGAACCTCCGGGCTCCTTAAAAGCCATAAGTAAGTGATAATAATAATAATAATAATAATAATAATAATAATAATAATAATAATAATAATAATAATAATAGACTATGTCCTTTCGATTGCATTGTATCATGTCTTGGATAAGATGACAACGGCAGTATATGCTGGAGATGTACTGTAGGCTAATATAGGACTCATATTTGTTACTACGAATGATATTCGGTGATCCCAACTTGCTGGTGACGTACATAAAGTCAGAAAACACAGGAGCAAAAAGATTAATTCGCACGTGTGCTGTTGTATAATCTATTGACAGGAGATGTTCAGCCGATTCTGATTCCCGTAATCGAAACTGGAAGCAGTATCCATGGAAACGTTGAACACAAGCCTGAGCCTGTTAAATACAATGGTCAGGCGCCATTATTACACATAATTTGTGGTCTTGTTCGCCAAAATATGCAAATAAGGATAAACACTTGTTTTAACTCTGTGTTTATTTTCACTGTCCCTCACGAGTGGACAATTACTGCTATATTTCTTTTTCTTTATTATGGGCGGTTCTCGAACATTCCTTCTTGCCAAGTCCTTGCCGAATATTCTTAGGCATCGCTAATTTGTAATTGAAAGGACCATCAATACAACTGTTTACCCATAGCTTTAATAAGCATATTGTACAGACTACCCCGAAGCAGTTTGCAAAATATTCAGCCTCTTGTTTACAATCAAATGTCTTTAAGCAATCCAAAATAGAAGCAAGAAAGTCCCTTACATAACTTCTTTTTATAGAACTACGTGTATAAACGTTCTTAAATCCATGATGACATTCACAATGTTTTAATTAATTAACAATATCTTTATTGGAAATTAAATTACACAATAACTTACTTACAAAAGCCTTTTAGAGAACTCGGAGTTCATTTCCAGTCTCACATAATTCCGTCATCGGTCCCTATCTGAGCAAGATTAATGCAGTCCCTATCATCATATCCCACTTACCTCAAAATAAATCTACTTTAATATTATCCTCCCATCAACGTCTCGATCTCCCCAAAACCTTTCTCCCTCAGGTCTCCTAACTAACACTTTATATGCATTTCTGGGTTCATCCATACGTGATACATGCCCTGCCCATCTCAAACGTCTGGATTTAATGTTCCTAAGAAGAATATAACGTGTGCAATTCTGCGTTGTGTAACTTTCTCAATTCTCCTGTAACTTCATCTCTCTTAGCCCCAAATATTTTCCTAAGCACCTTATTCTCGAACACTCTTAACCTATATTCCTCTCTCAAAGTGAGAGTCCAATTTTCACAACCATACAGAACAATCGTTATTCGGCCCAACGCTTCATTTGTTACTGTTACTCCAAAGAATTAATGTTATGAAGTCGAGATGCAATAACTCTTTATATTTTTGTTTACACATTTTTATGAATGCAATACAATTATTTCAGAGCAGAAGATATTATATATGTACGATTTTGAATAAGTAACAAAATGATCCCTGTACAGTCTCTCCGGTAGCGTAAACCTGGAAAAGGATGTTTGGAATGGAGTGGAATGGAAATTAAGTGAGGGGGGCACGGATGGCCCAGCACTGCGACCTGTTGAGATCTATTGCGCTAACCCTCGATATGGAATGAGTTGCGTGCGATAGATCCCCTACGCGCACCGCCCTAACCATATGACTCCCTTAACGACCGGTCCCTACAGCCAACAGAAATCCATCTACCATTCCTGCTTCGGCAACTTCCCCCAAGGCCCCCTGTCGGTCCGTGACGAAACTGCTCCCCCGAGTAGGTCCGCCTCGGGTGCTAGTTGCAGAAGCCATCCGACGTCGTTGAGCTACATTCTACGGAGGCCGGTCGAGAGAGCAAGTAGTTCCGGGAGGCCCCCTGTAGAGTGATCTGAAAAACCAGAAACGGGATGATGAGGAAATGATGGTGAGGAAGGTTGATGGGGGAGGAAAGGAAGTGGCGAAGATGAGTGAGTTATCTGATATTCATCCATAGGCGTGAGGGAAAAACCCCGAAAAAACCCTCACGTAGGCAACTCGTCTTGACCGAGAATCGAATCAGGGACTGCTGGGTTCGGAATTAGACTCGCTAACTTTTCAGCCACAAAGGTGGACGAAAGGATGTGTGCTGTACACCTAATTTATTCCTTCAATATACCATCGTTATAGATTATTAATATCACTTGATCTATAAACAGACAGAAAAAACAACAGACAAACAAACAAACAAACAAAACAAAGGAAAAACAGAGTGGAGTTATGCATAAGAAATTCCTTCTCGTGTGAACCTAAGCTGTCAAGGAATCAACCGAAGTCTTTCGAAGGAGTTTTAGCGTATGACGGCCGGTGTTTTTTTTTGTCTAAAACTGTACATTACAATGCGGATTGAATAATTTAAAAATAATTGCGTTCACGTAGCCTATAGGCCTACAACTTTCGAAACTACTGGAGTGTTACATCATTGTCATAACAGCAATATACTGCCATGCGAAAATAAACCTAATATCTCAGGGACAAAAAAAACCGGACACTTTATTATTTGCTGGTATTTTGCAAAACATTATCTTCTCATACAATATTATGGTAGCCATCTGTTGTTATGGATACGTGTATACATTGTTGATTGTTTTTTGTTTTATAAACAAGCCATTACAACCAAATATTCCAATTTTGCTTTCGGAGTCTCAGCTATAACAATTTTGTCTCAACCATTTTGTGCTTCATTATCGTTATCATTCGTTATTTCTTTATTTTTACATTTTCTGAGTTTAAGTGGGGTTGTAACATTTGTCTTAAAACAAGATGCGACCTGAAGATGTGGCTCGAGCTGTAGCCCTTTACGATGATGGACGCAGTGTACGTTACATTGCAAATGTTATGAATATGGCTAGAAGCACAACCCATGATGCCATAAAACGGTATAGAGAGAGACCCTAGAATATACCAGAACACCAGGTTCGGGTCGTCCAAGAGCTACAAATCCAAATGAAGACAGATATATGGTGTTGAGAGTTCTTAGGGAGCGCAACCTGCCAGCTACTAGTGTAGCCCAGCAATTTGTTAACATGCATGGACGCCCAATTTCGGCCAAAACAGTTAGAAGGAGGTTGAAAGCAAGTGTACTGATATCAAGTAGACCTGCAACTGGTCCCAGACTTCTCAGGATGCATCGAGTTGAACGACTGCGTTTTGCAAATGATCACAGGGATTGGAGAAATGGACAGTGGAGCTGTGTTCTGTTCACCGATGAGTCCCGTTTCAATCTGTGCTCACCTGATGGACGTGTAAGAGTTTGGAGAAGGAGGGGAGAACGATTTTCACAGTGTTGCATTTCCGAAAATGTGCTGTATGGAGGTGGTGGAGTGATGGATTGGGCAGGAGTGTGTACGGATGCTCGTACAGAGTTGGTTTTTGTTGAAAATGGAAGACTAACAGCTGATAGGTATATAAATGAATGTTTGGCTGATCATATTGTGCCATTTGGCCAATTTGTAGGCGATAATTTTGTTTTAATGCATGATAATGCAAGGCCGCATATTGCCCATGCGGTCGGAGATTATCTCCAAGAAGTAGGAATCCATGTTCTTCCATGGCCAGCAAGGAGTCCAGACATGAACCCAATTGAACACGTGTGGGACATGCTAGGACGGCTTGTTAAGAATAGACGACCGACACCAGAATCGTTACAAGAGTTGAGGCGAGCACTTGGCGAAGAATGGGAACTTATTCCTCAAGAAGACATTGCTAACCAAATTGAGAGCATGCCAAGACGTATGGATGCAGTTATTCAAGCCAGAGGGGGTAATACCCGTTACTAAAAAGAGTTTTCAATGTTTAAGGCACCATAAAATGAAAAAACAATTAGATCAAACGATGCCATAGTTATACGCCCTTTGTAATTTTTTGTAAATTTTCTCATCAGAGATTCTTTTTCTAATGTTGCCGTATAAGGTGCTAAATGAAACATTATTTTGTTTAAATGGGTTTTGTTTCATTTTGAAATAATTGGCAACAAAATACAAGCAAATATAGAAGTGTCCGGTTTTTTTTTGTCCCTGAGTGTATAAAATATCGCTAGAACCTCTTCTCTGATTTCCGCCTCAGACCAGGCTTATTACGTCTGGAAAAGTTGTATTTAAAGAAACAAATCTAAGCAAAGGGCGCTTATCATGGTCGAATAACTTGGCCTTTAATCTTGGCGGCTTTGTTAGGTTCATGAAAACATACCGGTATGTATGTACTGAAAATCGTAAAATACTAACTTTCGCTGCAAATTTACGAATCCTCGGACACAGTTTATAGTTTAAGGAGTTGCAAAATCTAAAAAAAGTCCTTGTTATTATACGTACAGTAGTGGAAAAAAAACCGGACCGACCCTTGTAGCTGATTTCAGAGCCTTGTTCACTCCAGAGCACGATAGACTGGTAACTGAAGCGACGCCTCGTGGGCATATGATCTTACAAGCAAACGTTCTGACGGGGGCAGATAAAAAGCTACTTTTTTCTTTCAAATGAAGTGCTTATACAACTTTTGGCCACTCGACCGCAATTACGAGAGCACTAAGAAAATAAGTTCGCCATGGGCCGTTAACAGAAAGAAAACACAATTTAATTGGAAAAATTTATTTGAAGAGAGACAGAAATTATTGAGTTATTTTTCAACATATTCTCCACCGAAATTTAGACATCTGTCATATCATGGGATCGACAGAGAGGTGCAGACGGCTGCCAAACGCTGGTTCCGATTCCTGGCGGCTGACTTTTACGACAAAAAGATACAAAAATTGATCCCATGGTATAACAAATGTCTCAGTTCCAGTGGAGAATATGTTGACAAATAGCGCAACAATTGCTGTATCTGTTTCAATAAATCTTTCCATGCAAATGTGCTTTTTTTCTGTAAACGGCCTCAGGGAAATCACTTTCTGGACGGCCTTGGACTTGCGGTCGAGTGGCCAAAATCTGTATAAACACTTCTTTTGATATTATTAACATGGTGGAAGATAATAATTGAACTTTTTATGTGCCCCTATCAGAATGTTTGCTTGTTAGATTACTTTTATTGGGGTTACTTAAAAGACATCGTCTGTAGAACCCCAGTGGCGGTTTTTTTTACAAGATTACAAAGATTTTATTGCAAGCAAAAATTACATACAATAATAAAGATTTTACAATACTATTGTAATACTCGTATATGAATATTCTTCAAAATTCGAAATTGATTACCAATCTCATAGTCAAATAGCCTACATATTACAAATTATTGTATAAATACAAGGTAACTGGGTCACACCCGAAAAAGCAAGATGCTTGAGGTCGGATGTGACCAATAATGAAAACTGGATAGAAGAAGAAATAATAATAATAATAATAATAATAATAATAATAATAATAATAATAATAATAATAATAATAATCACAACTGTGATTAAACTATTAAATGTAATTACACATAAAGTTTAAAAAGAATAAGAAAAAACAAACAAACAAACAAACAAACGGTACCTTAGCCTACACATAAACATACTAAGTTAAGAATACAACATTTTTAAAGTGACAGAAAAAAAATAAATAAAGAATAAGAACTTACATGATTATAATTTTAAAAACAGTTTAAGCACTTGTTTTTTGAATAATGTATTGTTTAATAATTACAGTTTAGGATTCCTCTTTATAAAATCATTATATAATCTTGGACCGTAATTAGAACTGAGCCTTAGACCTGCTTCAGTCTTACATTTTGGTTCAATGAGGGGGAGCGAAATATTCTATATTCTCGTGTTGTGGCCATGATCGGATGATATAAATTTAGCTTGATATTTATGCTAGTGACTCAAAATAGTATTCATATAAATTTGCTTGATATTTAAAACATTAAATTCCTTATATATAAGACGAGTTGGATTTCGAGGATTTATGTCGAAGGATCGTAGCGGCTTCTCAAACTGTCACCCAGAACTTGGTGGAAACACCTGGCATGCTCGGTAACTTTCGGTGCTGGACCCCGGACTCATTTCACCGGCATTATTACCGTCATCTCATTCAGATACTAAATAACTTAGATATTGATAAAGCGTCGTAAAATAACCTACTAAAAAAAACCTGGAAAGAAAGTGAATGCCGCTTGAACGTATTTCAAGGTACAAGAAGTGCACACATGGACATTTAGTGATGTCCTCTGAAATTTACTGCACACGAAATTTCAATGAACGTGTTATTCGCTTAATTATAAAACTTTCTTATTGGTAGTTTTTGTCCCAGACACTCTGTATTTATTACGTAGAATAAATTCACTCCATTATAAAATGATTTTAAATATATTACTCATCATGCAGCCAATAACACTATAAAAACAAACAATTCAAAAGGATAACAATCTGATGGACATTCTTCTGAAGGGAAAGAACTAGGTTTTTCAGAAGTTTTATAAGCAATGAAAAATAACTACCGTCACTTCCATTTACTTACATCAGAACCCAGAGATTCAGTGAATTGCCTTAGGCGATCAGATTCGGGATATTTGAGTTTCCTGTTAATTTGATTAGACTTCAAGTGACTACCTGTAGTGTTTACGTGAAGTATCGTATTTCACAATGTCATGGTCTTTTCCTTAACAATATAATATTTTGATAGGGCCAGACAAAAAAAAAATATTTTTTTTTTCTTTCACCATGTTAATTATGTCAAATGAAGTGCTTATACAAATTTTGGCCATTCGACCGCAATTACGAGGACCGTAAAAATAACTTCGCCAGGGACCGTTAACAGAAAGAAAACACAATTTCATTGGAAAAATTTATTGGAACAGACACAGCAATTACTGAGCTATTTTTCAACATATTCCCCACCGGAATTGAGACATATTTCATATCATGGTATCGAGAGAGAGGTGCAGACGGCTGTCAAAAGCTGGTTCCGATTCCTGGCGGCTGACTTTTACGACAAAAAGATACAAAAATTGATCCCATGGTATGACAAATGTCTCAGTTCCAGTGGAGGATATGTTGAAAAATAGCGCAACAATTGCTGTATCTGTTTCAATAAATCTTTCCATGCAAATGTGCTTTTTTCCTGTAAACGGCCTCAGGGAAATCACTTTCTGGACGGCCTTGGACTTGCGGTCGAGTGGCCAAAATCTGTATAAACACTTCTTCTGACATTATTAACATGGTATAAAATAATAATTGAACTTTTTTATGTGCCCCTATCAGAATGTTTGCTTGTTAGATTACTTTTATTGGGGTTACTTAAAAGACATCGTCTGCAGAACCCCAGTGGCGGATTTGGAAGATTTGTGTCGAAGGATCGTAGCAGCTTCTCAAACTGTCACTCAGAACGCTTGCCGCTTGAACGTGTTTCAAGGTACAAGAAGTGCACACATAGACATTTATTGACGTCCTCTGTCGTTCGCTGCAAACAAAATTTCAATAAATGTATTATTCGCTTAATTATAAAACTTTCTTATTGGTAGTTTTTGTCCCAGACACTCTGTATTTATTACGTAGAATAAATTTACTCCATTATAAAATGATTTTAAATATATTACTCATCATTCAGCCAAAAACACTATAAAAACAAACAATTCAAAAGGATAGCAATTTGATGGACATTCTTCTGAAGGGAAAGAACTAGGTTTTCCAGAAGTTTTATAAGCAATGAAAAATAACTACCGTCACTTCCATTTACTTACATCAGAACCCAAAGATTCAGTGAATTGCCTTAGGCGATCAGATTCGGGATATTTGAGTTTCCTGCTAATTTAATTAGACTTCAAGTGACTACCTGTAGTGTTTACGTGAAGTGTCGCATTTCACAATGTCATGGTCTTATCCTTAAGAATATGTGTCCTCTAATTTAAGCACTTTAACATTCAATTAGTACTTGTACGGCGAAATGAATAGACAATGATGTGAGAATCACGTAGCGTAGACTACTATTTCAAAATAGTCGAGGGAAAGTACCATGCGCTGAAAATGAGACGCATAGCTAATATTAAGTTTAGAAATGGATGACACTTTCTTCTCTTTGTACTCAATTGCAGTGCATTGCTTTCCCACCAGTGCAGCGGAACGGGCAATAATGCTCATTAGATTCACTGAACCTCCGGCAAATGAACATTTCCACAATCCAGTATAACTTAGCATGAAAACAGGATCACAGTGTAACATAATCAATCGCAATAACAATTACAACACTAATATTTATAATCAATCCCAATAATAATAATAATTACAACACTAATATTCATAATCAATCACAATAATAATTAAAACTCTATTATTTATAATCAATCACAATAATAATTACAACTCTATTGTTTATAATCAATCACAATAATAATTACAACTCTATTATTTCTAATCGATCACAATAATAATTACAACTCTATTATTTATAATCAATCACAATAATACTTACAACTCTATTATTTATAATCAATCACAATAATAATTACAACGATATTATTTATAATTAGTCAAAATAATAATTACAACTCTATTATTTATAATCAATCAAAACAATAATTACAACTCTATTATTTATAATCAATCACAATAATAATTACAACTCTATTATTTATAATCAATAATAATAATAATAATAATAAGTACAACTCTATTATTTATAATCAATCACAATAATAAGTACAACTATTATTTATAATCAATCACAATAATAATTACAACTATATTATTTATAATCAATCACAATAATAATTACAACTATATTATTTATAATCAATCACAATAATAATTACAACTCTATTATTTATAATCGATCACAATATAATTACAACTATATTATTTATAATCAATCACAATAATAATTACAACTATATTATTTATAATCAATCACAATAATAATTACAACTCTATTATTTATAGTCAATGACAATAATAATTAGAACTCTATTATTTATAATCAATCACAATAATAATTACAACTCTGTTATTTATAATCAATCACAATAATAATTACAACTATATTATTTATAATCAATCACGATAATAATTACAACTCTATTATTTATAATCAATCACAATGATAATTACAACTATATTATTTATAATCAATCACAATAATAATTAGAACTCTATTATTTATAATCAATCACAATAATAATTACAACTCTATTATTTATAATGAATCACAATAATATTTACAACTCTATTATTTATAATCAATCACAATAATAATTACAACTCTATTATTTATAATCAATCACAATAATATTTACAACTCTATTATTTATAATCAATCACAATAATAATTACAACTCTATTATTTATAATCAATCACAATAATAATTAAAACTCTATTACTTATAGTCAATGACAATAATAATTAGAACTCTATTATTTATAATCAATCACAATAATAATTACAACTATATTATTTATAATCAATCACAACAATAAGTACTACTCTATTATTTATAATCAATCACAATAATAATAACAACTATATTATTTATAATCAATCACAATAATAATTACAACTATATTATTTATAATCAATCACAACAATAAGTACTACTCTATTATTTATAATCAATCACAATAATAATAACAACTATATTATTTATAATAAATCACAACAATAATTACAACTCTATTATTTATAATCAACCACAATAATAATTACAACACTAATATTCATAATAATCGCAACAATAAATCACTTTTCATCCAATGTGAGTACCTGACTGCATAATTTACCCAAGCATCCATATCTATGAGTAATACGTCTTAACTGCAGTTCTCTTTTTGTCGATGTAGGCATTGTCCTCGGTTCACCATAGCAGGCAAATTACATTGCTTATTTACTATGTCGAACATGAAAATAGTTTTACTAATTTCTGACATTTTATAACAAAAAACTTCGAAATTTTACTGACAGTTTCCACCCCCCCCCCCAAATGAAACTGAATATCGTCGATAGTTCATTTTAATTATTGCTGATAATTTTGTTGAATAGTATTTTGCTTCACTTAAGGCCTCACCTAAAACGGTAATACTTAGGATTTTGCTGTTCGAAGTGTTAAACTATAGTCTTTTATAATTTTGTTTAAATTATTCCCTGTGCACTTCGTTTTTACATTACTTTGTAATTCTGGTGATATGATAGAGAAGACTCGATATCCTTAAGTCCACCAGATTAAATAAATAAATAAATAAATAAATAAATAAATAAATAAATAAATAAATAAATAAATAAATAAATAAATAAATAAATAAATAAATAAGTAAATAAGTAAATAAACAAATAAACAAATAAACGAAATAATGAATGAATGAAAGAATGAGTGAGTGAATGAATGAATGAATGAATGAATGAATGAATGAATGAATTGGTGACTGGCTATCTCTAAAGTATCTTCCAAATCTGACAAAATCATCAGATAATTCTCTCAATAATGTAACTGAAAAAAAAATTCTTGTCTTGTTAATTTGAATTTATCTATTATTCAGATATGTCCAGTTGTTAAAATATCGTCTAGGTTTTTGATGTTTAAAAATAATACCTAAATTATAATCTTATTAGAGGGAAGTAAGCCAGGAGTATTTATTATTATTATTATTATTATTATTATTATTATTATTATTATTATTATTATTGTGTCATTGTTTTAATTCATGACAATGCCAATATGTATTTAGCCTGTTTAATCGAAATAACGACGATCAACATTGAAACCAAGAAGGTCTATATTTGCCATGAAGAAGCTGATGCTAATGATGATGATGATGATGATGATGATGATGATGATGATGATGATTATGATGTACTATTAATAATACTAACATAAACATAATCATCTGCTTGGTAAAATATATTGTTCAAAATTCTTTTATATATTCATCATTATTTATTTATTTATTTATTTAACCTGGTAGAGATAAGGCCATCAGGCCTTCTCTTCCCCTCTACCAGGGGATTACAACTACAATATTAAGAATAAAATTACACTTATAATTACGATTAATATTAAATTTACAAATACAATAAAATTCAAAGTACTTAAAGATTAACTGATTAATCAAGGCTAGACAGTTTATTGTAAAAGCTAAGAGATAAACTTTTTTTATTAATTAAGTAAAAATTAAACCTCCTCTACGCAGTAAGGAAATGCTTAATAAGGTTGCTTTTGAACGCTACTAAATTCCGACAGTCTCTGATGTCACTGGGTAGGGTATTCCACAAGTGCGAGAGCGAGATTGTGTATGATGATGAATACGATGATGTCTTATGTGTTGGTATGGCTAGTATGCGGCTATTTTGCATGCGTGTGAAGAGATTATGATATGATGACAGGTAACTGAAACGGGAGGCAAGGTAGGTAGGTGTAGAGGTGTGAAGGACTTGGAAAAGGAGAACAAGAGAATGAAAATTTCTACGTTCGTTAAGCCGTAGCCAGTTTAGAGTTTGGAAGGATGGGGTAATGTGGTCAGCGCGACGGACATCGCAGACGAAGCGAACACACGAATTATGAACACGTTGTAATCTTTTGCGACTGGTTGACATTGAGGTCAGTCAGTAGAAAATCACAATAATCGAAGTGGGGCATTACTAGTGTTTCCACTAGTATTTTCTTGAGTGATAGCGGGAGGAATTTTCGAATGCTTTTTAAGGAATGTAATATGGAAATCACTTTTTTGGTTTTATTGTTTATTGTGAGGATGATATTATTATTATTATTATTATTATTATTATTATTATTATTATTATTATTATTATTATTATTATTATTATTCGAGTGCACGTGCTGGGCAAGCGAGTTCCTCTTGATACTGGACCGAATTTCGAGATAAGCAAGTGCCGGTAACATAAACAAGATACACTCATAAGGATCGATAATCCCGCTGTTGCTACTGAGCAACATGGTTTTCCCTGCTTAACCCAATCTCCGAACCTTGCCCTATTTCTCTGTTTCAGCAATATCTGCCCATTGGTAGTAATCAGAACACTAGCATCACACATCCAAAACAACTGTTGTTCCATTTTCACTAAGGTCCAGTGGTCTTCAATCTCCTCAATCTTCCTTTAGGCTCAAAATTCATCATTCAGATTGTTCTTCTCAAAATTGTGAATGTCCCATATTAACAGAATCCTCAGAAGTTAAGTATTTAGGCATTACGATCGACCAACACTTACGATGGAACAAATATATTACATATTTATGCAATAGATTACGTAAAACAATTTATATCTTTGTTATACTTCGGTCATATTTGCCAATTAATATTTTACGTCTCATTTATTTAGCTTTATTTCAATCCATTCTCCAGTATGGAATTTTAGGGTGGGGAAATGCTTGTAATTCTAATCTCACTCCACTAATACTTATTCAGAAAATAATCATTAAAATATGCCTTAATAAACCAATTGATTAGTCATCCGAGCTTTTGTTTACTGATTTTAATGTTTTGAAAATTAAACAGATTTATTATATTGCCTTATTAATCTTCATACATAAAAACCGTAATAAATTCAAATTGTCTCATAAATATGGAACTAAAAGATCCGATTTTATACGACTAGAGGAACCAAAGTGTTTCACACGCACAGCTGAGCCATGGTACCTACTTTGGTCCAAGGTTATACAATAAAATAATTGATAAATACCCAAATTTGGAAAATTTTAGTATCAGGAATTTCAAAAATAGCGTTAGGAATTTAATTTTTAAAGAATATATATTGATTTAATATGTATATGTACTTGTATGACTTAAATTGTTAAAATTGAAATTGTATTTTTAAATTTAATTTATTCCTGTAATTTTTTTTCTTGACCCAGTTTGTGTCAAAAAAATAACTTTGTGTTTATCTTTGTGTTAGATATCTCCCTGAGCACGAGTTTTTTACTCCTTCAGGGAAGAACTAAGATTGTATTTCTGTCAATGTTATTTTATTAACAATAAACAACAATAAACAACTGCGATGATATTAAAATGAAGGTCAATATGCTACTGCTTATTTATTATTATTGTTATTATTATTATTAGTATTATTATTATTATTATTATTATTATTATTATTATTAACTTATGTTGGATATTACGTAATAAGAATTTATTAATATATTCTCTCTCCCAGAAGAAACTTTCGTTTTTTTAGACCTTTTGTTTGTAAAATTCCTTGAAGAAAGATTTCTGTTTAATCGCTATTAAAAGGTGCGAAATGAAAAACTAAATACATTTTGCTTGACTAGTGGGGAAGGTCGAAGTAAACGATTCAGCTTTTGTCAACGGAAGTGTGGTGAAACACTGACACGTACAGTCATTCCTGTGTATTTACACAGAGGTAACAATCCAGACATTGTCTGAGGCATCCAGCCAGCCGGTTTAGAAAATAACGAGGCAAGTTTCTGTTGCTGCATTTTTAAACCCACGGCTTATTTCAGTATTACAGATACTAAACTGCGTGCTGCAAGAAACCGACTGGATTTCGGTTCTGTTCAGGGACAAACAGGTGTCTGATTTGCGTCACTATTTTTTTCATCGCCATTTAGTCATTGAGTTCAGGAACACCTACACCTTAAAGGTCTATTCACACATCTCCGGGACGTGACGGTGCTTTCCGTGTCCGTATCCGTCCTTTCTGACATGACTTTTTCACGTCTGTTCTCACATTTCTGTTCCATGCAGTTGTAACTCGGTAGGATTTTTCAAAGAATCCCCAGTCGGTCTCTTTTGTTGCTAGAAGAACTACGGTCCACCCCGGTCATTAAATGCGACAGGCTCATGTCAGTAGATTTACTTACATGTAAAAGAACTTCTGCGGGATAAAATTCCGGCACACTGGCGACGCTGATATAATTTCGGAAGTTGCGAGCGTCGTTAAATAAAACATAACATTTCCAAAGCATTTAGAACACAGTGGTACGGAGGAAGTCGTAACACTTCGTGTCCATATGAGGCTGCGAGCAACTCCACTGCATGTTTCTTACTAATATTGGCTGATTTGATCTCCTGCAACATAACTTCCTTCATGGTTATGGGGTTGGGCACGGTAATATTATTGTGCCTCATAAAGTTAATTATATCCTTAACATTGCTGTTCATCTATCATTGCTATCTTGGAATTGTAAAAAAAAAACTAAGGAATTTACAAGACTTTAAAATAGCAAACAAAAACACGTGTGACTTGTTTGAACATGTTAAGAAAGACTGCAATTATTGTTAGCCTTCAGGGGAGAATTGGCAACATTTATGTTTGCCTCAGAAAGCGGAAACAGAGATTACCCATCCCCCCAGTGGACAGAAAAGGTTGTGGGGACCTTCTTACTTCAAAAGGCAACCGCTTAGTGCAGAGAAAGCAGAGAAACGGGTAGGCGGGAAGAGAGTATCACGTCCGTAAAAACAAAAAAAATCGGTGGCGAGCGAAAACGTTTTGCCGGCACGGATCACGGAGAAGCACTGAACGTGTCGGCGAATGCCGTTGCCGGAGATGTAGGAACGCATCGCTTTGTCTGCAAGGCGACGATATTTTATTTTCTCGGAAGATGCCACCACGTCACGGAGAACATCGTCACGTCCCGGAGATGTGTGAATAGACCTTAAGGATGGGAGATATATATCTTCAACATGAGACCGTCAAACCTTTCGTCCAGAACGGGGCGACAGTTGTGGCATGCGTCAGAAGTCGGATTACGTCAATCATCCTTTCCTTTAACCCCACGCGTCATGATATGACAGAGGGGATTTGTATTTAGGGGAGAGTCGGGTAGTATCGGACATCGGGTAATATCGGACAGTGAGTTTCTTTCATATACCACACGATGATAGTACCTGATTGACATGGTTACGTTTCTGTGATGTCGCATAGAGAAACGTAACCATGTCATTCAGGTACTACCATATGGTGGTAGATGAAAGAAACGCACTGTCCGATATTACCCGATGTCCGATACTACCTGACTCTCCCCTACTGTCTAGTGGTGGGAATCAGCGCAATGTCTTTCGGGAAGTACAGTTTAAAGAGCAATTGAAAATTAATACTTCTATATTCAAAACAATCACAAAGCGCGTATGAGGTCTGTGTTTGGTTCTACATACGTATGTGAGCAAACATTATCGAAAATTAATTTCATTAAGAGCGACGAATCCACACCTGTGGAGTAACGGTTAGCCCGTCTGGCCGCAAAACCAGGTGGGCCGGGTTCGATTCCCGGTCAGGGCAAGTTACCTGGTTGAGATTTTTCCGGGGTTTTCCCTCAACCCAATATGAACAAATGCTGGGTAACTTTCAGTGCTGGACCCCGGACTCATTTCATCGGCATTATCACCTTCATCTCATTCAGACGCTAAATAACCTGAGATGTTGATAAAGCGTCGTAAAATAACCTACTAAAATCAACTTCATTAACAGCGATGATCGCTCAAAACTGACAGATGCACATCTGATTTCCCTCCTCAGGCTATAGACCTATACCTACAGCTTCAGAATAGCTTAATACAATGAAACTGATGAAAAAAAAAAAAAAGAAAAAAAAAAGAATGCAGAGATGTGGGGTATGTTGTTGAAATTAAGTTAATTACAGGAATGATTATCCTTTTTATTCATATGAGAAATTAAATTTGTTTTAATTTTTTATTATGAGACCAATGTAGTCAATTTAACTTAAAATAGAAGATATCGTACTCCCAGTAAAATAGTGTCGTAACTCGAAACTTGTGATATTTAAAAATTTGCTATTTCATAGTAAACTACTGTTGTAAACATATTTCAATAAATAGGTACCAAAATTTTTGACAGTTTACTATTTTATCACCAGAAGTTCATACCTCCAACTAGTAAAATGGCGTTAGAAATAATTGACGAAAATAATATGCGATTTTCGACATAGGCCTACGACAGTATTTTATTGCGTGTGCGATATATACTTTTATGCTCGACCATACCGAAATGTAGTAATTATACACCTGGTAGCAGTCCTTTAATGCATGTCATTAAAGTACACCTACTCATTAAAGTACAGGTCTTCAGCCAATGATAACTCAGTTTACATGTGTTCAGCCAATGACAAGTCAGCTTTGTACCGTTATAAAACCGCAAGTATCGATTATTCTCGGATATGCAATCGAAAGAGAATTAGCGAAAAGTCACGAAGGCTGGAAATCCAATAGTGTCGCAGAAGGTTATGTTCTGTTACTATAATAATTAGCGTTAATTGTAAATAATGTTCAAATAAATTCAATTTGTCATCTCCTTTTTCAATGTCGAATTCAATAATCAAGGTTATAATATTATAATATTATCAAGTTTAACGGGACTACGTCAAGGTCAATGACATTATTGTTCCTCGGAAAAAATCAATACTTTTCGCGTCTGCGCACATCTCACAATTCACGACCTAGACCAAGGTCACTTCCGATCTTGTCATATGCAAATAAAATGTATACATCTGAATACCGGTAATTTCAAGTTAGAAATATGGTCGAGCATAAAAAGTCGTATGAAACTTGCCTATAATGGTAATTAAGAAGCTCGTATGAAAATTATGAAACTCGCTTGCGCTCGTTTCATAAATATCCATACTCGATTCTTAATTACTATCATTATAGGCTCGTTGCATAATGTACTATTATAATGTAATGGAGTATTTAATTTTTACATGTAATCTTATATACAGGCCTAAATATCAATACAACGATAAGGTATTTAATCTGAATTTTTATAGCAATATGTTTTGAAAGGAAGTACTTAAGTAATTTTATTCATGGCTGATATTTCCCTGATATGCTACGTTTACAACAAGAATATGTTTTGTTTAAATATTTAGTAATATCAGTTCACTTTGCGGCCGGGTAGCTCAGTTGGTAGAGCAGCTGGCTACGGACTGGAAGGTCCGGGGTTCGATCCCAGGTGGTGACAGGATTTTTTCTCGTTGCCAAACTTTCAGAACGGCCCCGAGGTTCACTCAGCCTCCTATAAAATTGAGTACCGGGTCTTTCCCGGGGGTAAAAGGCGGTCAGAGCGTGGTGCCGACCACACCACCTCATTCTAGTGCCGAGGTCATGGAAAGCATGGGGCTCTACCTCCATGCCCCCCAAGTGCCTTCATGGCATGTTACGGGGATACCTTTACCTTTTTTTTATCAGTTCACTTTAACCAATTGCATTTAAAAGAGAAATTGTGAATTTAAGTATTGACAAATGCATTTCATTTCTTTTACATATATACACAAATTATATTTGTTTACATACTATTAGACATGCAATGCATTTAATCTGAATTTGCTGATTAGTTTAAGTGTTTTAATTATTGAACGCAGAACTTCACGCATTGTATCCTTCACCTGACATAATTAGGAACATTAAATCCAAACATCTGAGATAGGCAGGGCATGTCGCACATATGGATGAATCCAGAAATAGATAATAGTGTGTTACTTGAGAGATCGAAGGAAATCGACCTTTGGGGAAGCCGAGACGTAGATGGGAGGATATTAAAATGGATTTGAGTGAGGTGGGATAATTTGGTAGAGACTGGATTAATCTTGCTCAGGATAGCGACCGATGGCGGGCTTAGTGAGGGCGCCAATAAACTTCCAGGTTCCTTAAAAGCCATTTGTAAGTAAATAATTACTTACTTAGGGCTTTTAAGGAGGTAGTTCATGTAGGGAGACATATCTGTGTTCTTGACCTCTTACATCTGTATTGCGAGAAGAAAGAAAAGTGAGTTAGCGGCGATGTTGCCAGACTGTTGAAACTTCAAATTTAATTTTCTAATTAACCGTGCATTTAATCACAAAACGTAATAAGTCTATGGGTTTTATATTTATTTAATTTTATTGTACCTTTCAATCTGCAGGATTATTTCACTTCAACCCTGTGTGTGAGTGAGTGCGTGTGTATGTGTGTGTGTGTGTGTGTGTGCTTGTATGACGGACAGTTGAATGAATGAACAGACGAATTGATGGACGGAAGAATGAATGAGTGAACGGGTGAATGATTCGAAGGTTGAATGAATGGACGGACGGATCGAGAGATGGATGAATGATTGGAAGGTTGAATGAATAGACGGACGGATTGAGAAACAGTTGAATGATTGGAAGGTTGAATGAATAGACGGACGGATTGAGAAACAGTTGAATGATTGGAAGGTTGAATGAATAGACGGACGGATTGAGAAACAGATGAATGATTGGAAGGTTGAATGAATAGACGGACGGATCGAGAGATGGATGAATGATTGGAAGGTTGAATGAATAGGCGGATGGATTGAGAAACAGATGAATGATTGGAAGGTTGAATGAATAGACGGACGGATTGAGAAACAGTTGAATGATTGAAAGGTTGAATGAATAGACGGACGGATTGAGAAACAGATGAATGATTGGAAGGTTGAATGAATAGACGGACGGATCGAGAGATGGATGAATGATTGGAAGTTGTGTGAATGGACGGACGGATCGAGAGATGGATGTATGATTGGAAGGTTGAACGAATGGACGGACGGATCGAGAGTCGGATGAATGATTGGAAGGTTGAATGAATGGATGGACGGATCGAGAAACAGATGAATGATTGGAAGGTTGAATGAATGGACGGACGGATCGAGGGACCGATGAACGATTGGAAGTTTGAATGAATGGATGGACGGATCGAGAGACGGATGAATGATTGGAAGGTTGAATGAATGGACGGACACATCGAGAGACCGATGAATGATTGGAAGTTTGAATGAATGGACGGACGGATCGAAAGACGGATGAATGATTGGAAGGTTGAATGAATGGACGGACAGATCTAGAGACGGATGAATGATAGGAAGGTTGAATGAATGGACGGACGGATCGAGAGACAGATGAATGATTGAAAGGTTGAATGAATGGACGGACGGATCGAGAGACGAATGAATGATTGGAAGGTTGAATGAATGGACGGACAGATCTAGAGACGGATGAATGATTGGAAGGTTGAATGAATGGACAGACGGATCGAGAGACAGATGAATGATTGAAAGGTTGAATGAATGGACGGACGGATCGAGAGACAGATGAATGATTGGAAGGTTGAATGAATGGAGGACGGATCGAAAGACGGATGAATGATTGGAAGGTTGAATGAATGGACGGACAGATCTAGAGATGGATGAATGATTGGATGGCTGAATGAATGAACGGACGGATCGAGAGACAGATGAATGATTGGAAGGTTGAATGAATGGACGGACGGATCGAGAGACCGATGAATGATTGGAAGTTTGAATGAATGGACTGACACATCGAAAGACCGATGCATGATTGGAAGTTTGAATGTATGGGCGGACAGATCTAGAGACGGATGAATGATTGGAAGATTGAATGAATAGACGGACGGATCGAGAGACGGATGAATGATTGGAAGGTTGAATGAATAGACGGACGGATCGAGAGACGGATGAATGATTGGAAGGTTGAATGAATGGACGGACGGATCTAGAGACGGATGAATGATTGGAAGGTTGAATGAATGGACGGACAGATCTAGAGACGGATGAATGATTGGAAGGTTGAATGAATGGACGGACGAATCGAGAGACAGGTGAATGTTTGAAAGGTTGAATGAATGGACGGACGGATCGAGAGACGGATGAATGATTGGAAGGTTGAATGAATGGACGGACGGATCGAGAGACAGATGAATGATTGGAAGGTTGAATGAATGGACGGACGGATCGACAGACGGATGAATGATTAGAAGGTTGAATGAATGGACGAACGGATCTAGAGATGGATGAAAGATTGGTCTATGGCGAATCTTCGGCATCACTTCATTTCACCCCTTTGATCTGATTACCTTGTTGGGTTTTTTCGAGGTTTTCCCTAACCAAAAGGCAAATGCCGGGTAATCTTTTGGCGAATCCTCGGACCTCACCTCATCTCACTACATCTCGCCAAAATATTGTAAAAAATTGCAGAAAATTGTAAAAATTGTAGAAAATTACTAAATTGTAAAACTGTAAAAATTGTAAAATATTGTAAAAAATTGTAAAAATTGTAATTGTAATATTGTAAAATTTTAACTTGTTCCACAACTTAAAGCTTCATTGCTCATGTAAGATCTATGGAATATAATAAATAAATGAAAAAAATGAAATGAAGGTTGAATGAATGTACGGACGGATCGAGAGATGGATGAATGATTGGATGGTTGTGTGAATGGACGGACGGATTGAGAGACGGACGAATGGATGGATGAATAGGACGGACGGATGAATGGATGTACGAACGGATGAATTGACGGACGGAGAAATGAACAGACAGAGACGAATTGATAACCAAAGCTATGTACGGGACAACGGTCAGAGTGTAGTTCTCTTTGGGATTAGATGGATGACAGACTAGGACACAGCTTTCACATTTAATCAGCTGCAGTTGTCGTGAACGAGCAACCTTGAAACGTTCGTGCAATGCATTTTTGTCCCAGGACTTGGTGCATCTAACACAGACAGCAGTCTGTCATATTCCAGATGAGATATCAAATTACAGCAATTCAACAAGACATTTCTTCTAACATGACATTATGCCAATTACTGTGCCAAGGTTGCGGAACTCACGATGTCTCCAATTCCAAGGCTGTTGTTTCGACTTTCCGTTATTTTTCTTTCAAATACAGAAAATTAATATTACAATCGAGAAGACGAATTGCACTACACAGATGAAAGTGACGTGGTCTGTGTTTGAATACTAAACACTATGCACAATAACTCATAACAGCGAAGGGCGGAAATAGCTGCCTAACGAACTAAAGATGTTCTTCGACAAGGAATAGGCCTGTAGAAGTTCCATGGAATCAACAGAAAGCTGCAGATAGCTGTTACCAGAGTGCTGCATTGGAGTTAAATCGCTCTCTTGAACTCGGTCGAGTGTCGCACCCTCGAGTGAGATACGATCGGTCGTGATACGCTCGTAATAAATAGAAGCACAGTACAAGGTCATCTCACCGACATGTCTTATCTCGTATGGAAGGCGACAGATAAGATAGTCTACACATGTTTTGCTCACACGGTAAAAATAAGGCTTTATTTTCTGCGTTTATGGCAAACGTTTAATGGAACAGTCAATGGAGTAGTAGTGTTAGGTTATTTTACGACGCTTTATCAACAGCTTAGGTTATTTAGCGTCTGAATGAGAGGTGATAATGCCGGTGAAATGAGTCCCGGGTCCAGCACCGAAAGTTATCCAGCATTTGCTCTTATTGGGTTGAGGGAAAACCCCGGAAAAAACCTCAACCAGGTAACTTGCCCCGACCGGGAATCGAACCCGGGCCACCTGGTTTCGCGGCCAGACTCGCTAACCGTTACTCCACAGGTGTGGACTAGCCCAGCGGTTCCCAAAGTGTGCTCCGCGGAGCCCTTGGGGCTCCGCAAGTAAGTCTCAGGGGCTCCGACCGCGGATGACAAAAATTTCTGCTTCCATCTAGTCTCTAGTGCGAAAAACGTAAGCTACTTCCCTCAAGCGAAAAGTGCTTTCTCAGAAAGTAGTTTGATTTCTTCTTGCTAGATTGAAGCAGCAATAATAGATCTACTATAGTTATCAGTAGGGAGAGGATTTTTATGTGCTAAAAAATTTAAATATAATTATTTTTTATGTTCTAAAAAGTACGAAAATATTTGCTAAAAAAAAATATTTTTTTAAATATGACAAAATACCTTACTTAGCTTGAAAAAAAAAGTTACTAGGTACTCACCAATCGCACTTGAGTATCAGTTGCTAATAGTTGTCCGAGAATTACAGTGAACAAGAAAGGTCATTTCCAAATTCTCTATCACAAATGCATGCCCATTATCTCTGAACAACGACTTATACTGTGAAAACGATCTTTCCAAGTGAATGAAATTAATAAAAAGAATTGAATTACATTGGTTATATCATACCTTCTTCCTGAAAGTAATTAATGAATGTATGTATTTATTTACACTGCAAGTGGCAAGCACCCGGTGGCAGTGGTATATGCAATATTAACAATACACAGTTAAAATGATCAGCAATACACAATAAAATTTACAATACATAATTCAATTTACAACACATATACAATTTTATACACAATACAATAAGAATACACAATACAATTTAACACAATAATAATAAAACATAAAATAAAACACCTAATTTTACAACACAGCCTACATAATTATGTATAGGTCCTACATAAGTTTCAATAGTCTTTCACTTTACTCTCATCTCATTCCCTATAGTGGCACTATGACGCATTTCACTGACACTTTAGCACATTTCACTGACACTCTGTAACACATTTCACTGACACTATAGAACACATTTCATTGACGCTATAAATTATCACTGATCGGAACTGTTCACTGCACTGTAAAACCATAACTTCACTGACTCACCTCGCTTCACTGATACAACAGTTCAAATAAGTCAAATAATTGCATTCTTATGCATACTTATAAACAGAACTACATTTAAACTAAACATTTCTAGTCTAAGGCCCTCTTACACGCTATTTTTAAATAATTTACAATTCAAACCAAGGAAGTAAACTCGTCAGGCTAGATAAATACATGCCACCTTAAAAAATTAAATGTTGAATGTCACCTTAATTTTAATTTTCACTTTATACACAACTCTTTAAATTATCAACACAACTCTTTAAATTATAGGGCGTCAGACGTACATATTTAAAAAGAGGAATGTCACAAACACCTAAACCGTCAATTTCGCCTACAGGCGCACCCTCCAATACTTGAGCAACTTTACACATTTTTTATATCCACTGTTTTGCCGTGAATGCACACGTGAAGCAGCTGCAATGTGCTTGTTTCCAGACAAATGTTGGGTTACCTGAGAGCTCTGATCTGCACTTACTGATTTACCACATGGTTGGCAAAATAACACTTTTCCGTCTGTAGTAAAAATGTTTTTAAATTCATCTACATATTGCTATAGACGCGATCTTAAACCCGATTTGATTTTAGGCATCTTAAGAGGCTAATATACACACGTCTTAAGGTAAAAACATGTTTCTGGCTACTGGCTGACAATGTCGGAGAAAAGCTTCCTATAGCGACGCCACCACGTCTACACTACGCAGCTTATGCTTATGGTCCGATAACAGGGAATCACAACAAGATGTATTTCCTCACTTCATAGGCATGAGCGAGAGGCGAGAGATTTGTTTAAATTAAATAATGTTTATACCGGAGTTCTTATCCGTTGTGTTTCACAAACAAAGCGGGAATGAAATCATCTTCAGAAACAATAAACATTCCTAATTATGTGTTGCAAAATCTCTCCTTCTTGTCCATGTTAATTTATTCTCATATAATAACACTTGATATGCTACCTAGCAGTTCTCAGAACTTGAGGCGATACTATTACAAAAATGGATCACGGATACACCACACAGCCCATAGAAACACGAAGCAACCAAGAATTCTTAAAACAGATAACATATTTCTGAGTGATATAATTGATTAATTGATTTAATTAAAAATATTTAAAAGTTCTTGTAAAAAAATTATTTAAGTAAAAAAAAACTCCAAGATTTATGTGTTTATAATAGACTTCCTGAAAATATGTATTTACATAATTTTTTTTTGTGAAAATATGTGTTTTTATGTGAAATAAAATTCGGGTTTTAAACTTCAAACTTGACATTCGGAATTTTTAACTTTCTTAATTGTATTTTATCACACGCAAGAAAAATATTTAATTACATAGGAATCCGGTCCTTAGTCATCAGTCATCAACCAGTGCTCAGTCAAAGGAGGATAACAACAGCTGTAACCTTACTTTCGAAGAAGATAGTGCGAAATCTTTGGGATTGAGTTCAGAATTTGCTACACATGATCCTGCTTCAGAATTTACGATGCCTAGTGTAGAGGTACAGAAAAGGAAGTATAAAACGAAAATATTGTGATTCATATTTGGAGATGGGATTCACTAAGCTTGCTGATGGACGTCATCCACAGTGTGTGATATGTAACAAAGTTTTGCCCAATATTTCTATGCTCCCTGGCAAGCTTAGGCAGCATTTCGAAGATATTTTGTTCTGCAAGCCATTGCCATCCTCTACAAGCGGTTCTGAATTTTTTTCCCTGATAGATGTCTTCATTGATAACTTGATACCGGTACCATGGTATTATTATGATGTACCGAAGTACATCATAATAATATTATGATATGAGTAATAATCACTTAGCCATTCAAGACGGCGCCCATCCTGTCGGATCCCGGCCACTTAGCTATCGTAATGAGTGCACCTCTGTACATAGTGCGTTGGACATTGTGCCACTGTCACATGTTCTGTAACAGTGCATGAGGGTAGGCCACCAAAGGGAAAACTGAGAGATAGAACTTAAATTAAGCGGATTCGATCTTGCATTGGAACTGGAATCCGGTGTGGCTTAGTGGATAAAGTGTCAGCATGTAGAGCTGAAAAACCGGGTTCGAGTCCTGGTGCCGGAGAGAATTTTTCTCTGTTATATCCATCCTTCATCGATACCATGGAACAATTGCATTAATGGATGCACAGATGGCGCAAAGACCGTGGTAGGTCCTGTTGCTGGCGGTGTTACAAGGATCAAGAAAGTCTAAAAAAACTGCACAAATAGTCATTGTGTACTACACCGACACACCCTCGCAAAGAAAAAATATACCAGCGTTATTAAGGCATGTACTAGACAACGTCGTCTAAATTATAAACTTTGTTAAGGCACGACCTTTGCAGTGTAGGCTACTCAAAATTCTTTATGACGATAGGGAATATACACAAGTCATTGTTATTAATTATTTATTACACATGGTTGTCGCTTGATAAGCGTTGTCTTTAGTTTTGAATGACCAAAATAGTTTGCTAGCAGATTATTTGAATGATCAGGAATTGTTGTGCAAATTATGTTACTTAGCACACATTTCGTAAAAAATAACGAATTCAGCACATCCATACAAGGGAAACAGAAGACTATATTCAATGCTAATGACAAAATTGCCGCACTGAAGAAAAAAATAACGTTCTACATGGAAAGAGTCTAGAATAAGGATGTGACATGTTTTTCATTGACTTGAAACTTTACAGAAGAAAATAACATAACAATGAATAACTCATTCATAGTAATAATAAAAGAGCACCTTGATAATTTGCTTCAAAATATGAATTCATACTTTCCAAGGGAAACTCAGGATCGATTCGAAAGAAATATAAGTGGATTATAGATCCATTGTCAGTGAATTCAAAACCAGCAGCCTTCACTGCGACAGAATATGAGGTCCTTATAGACATGGCTTACAGCCACTGTCAGGCATCATTTAAAAGCAAACCACTTCCCGAATTTTGGGTTCAGTTAGGGGAGGTTCTTTCGACATTAAGATCAAAAGCTAAATTGCTCTTACTGCATTTTGGTACTACATACCTCTGTGAAACGGCCTTTTCGAAGTACACGGCTATAAAAACATAATATCGAGCTCGTTTGGATGCTGAAGACGATATGCTTCTTCAACTGACTTCTGTGACATCGGATATTGACAAACTCTGTCGCAAGAAACAGTACATCCTTCACAATAATTCGGGTGTAAATGTAACAATGTAACATTTTTACATACCTTAACTAACGGTACTACTTATAATTATCATTTTGTACTTTTAAATAATATTGTCTCCAGTTTTTTTACTATTATTTCCTTGTATGTATGTATGTATGTATGTATGTATGTATGTATGTATGTATGTATGTATGTATGTATGTATGTATGTATGTATGTATGTATGTATGTATGTATGTGTATATATACTTTCGTATACATATCGTGTGTATTATGCTTCATAGAACATATACAGATAGAACTAAACACTAAACATTTCTTGGCCTCCACGAGAAACTTTTCCTTCAAAAAGGGCTCCGTGGCTGAAAAAGTTTGGGAACCACTGGACTAGTCAATGGAACGTACCAAAACAGGAACATGAAGTTATAAATAAAATAGTATGAAAAACTTCCATATAGGCTACAGTTATTAATTGATAATTAATAATTATTCAATATTTGATTTGCCACATGATAGGTCCATACATAGTGTTCCGCCTATATACAGTACTGCGACAATGTAGAAACGTTTTACAAAATATTACTGATATAGCAGTAGATTAATAACAATATTAGTACAGAGATAACGTCACAGAAAATATAATAAAACGAATAATCATGCTGCACAACTGCTACAGAAGCAAAGATTGATACAGTAATTATTACAGATTATTATTATTATTATTATTATTATTATTATTATTATTACTAGAAAACTTGATACAGTTCTTGCATTATCGTGATTGTGTTCTCCGTTTATAATAATTACATTTACATCCAATAACATCTATCAGATGTGGCAAAAACAAAATCACTCCTGTGTGGGGGAAAAAAAGAAAAAAGCATTTACCTACAACATTTATATTACATTTTAAAGCAAGTTTTGTAGTTGTACTATGGAGAGTTTAGTTAAACACTGCAAAGTTTTGAAATGATAAACATCTATAATGTTACTACACAGTTCATCAATGTAACAAGAACGAATGTCTAACGCTCGGCTTATACCGTTCGAGGATTTATTGCTCGTGACAATTTTACCCATCATGCATATGCGCTACCTATCGGATTATGCTATGAACTACTTGGCGCTCGAGCGAAAATGTCCGATGCAGACCTCTGGCTGTTACACACTGGTTTCGATTCCAGGCGTCAGAATTCTAGGACATAGGGAGACAAAAATTTATCCCATGGTATGACAAATGTTTCATTTCAGGTGGGGAATATGTTGAAAAATAGCTCAGCAATTGCTATATCTGTTCCAATAAATCTTTCCATGAAATTTTGTTTTTTTGTAAACGGCTCCATGGAAGCTTACTTTCTGGACAGTCCTCATAATAGCGCTCGAGTGGTCAAAATTTCTCTATAAGCACTTGTTTTGACTTATTAACATGGTGGAAGAAAAAAAAATTATCTGCTCCCATGAGAATGTTTGTTTGTGAGATGTGTAAAACCTATATTTTTGTCCTAGTTGCAGAAACTGGACTCTGAAATATACCTATGCGGTAATAGTACATTATGCAACGAGCCTATAATGAAGTAATTAAGAAGTGAGTATGGATATTTATGAAACGAGCGCAAGCGATTTTCATAATTTTCATACGAGCTTCTTAATTACCATTATAGGCGAGTTTCATACGACTTTTTATGCTCGACCATATTTCTATCTTGATATTAATTTCTGAGCAATGTCCCGTATGTTGTGAGATGTGCGCAGACGCGAAAGTATTGATTTTTTCCGAGGAACAGATGTCTACATTGACCTTGCTAGGCCATAAGAACCTACAGAGATAACATTGAATTTAAATTAAACATTGAAAAACGAGATGACAAATTGAATTTATTTGAATATTATTTACAATTAACGCTAATTATTATAGTAACAGAACATAACCTTCTGCGACAGTAATGGATTTCCAGCCTCCGTGACTTTTCGCTAATTCTCTTTCGATTGCATATCCGAGAATAATCGATACTTGCGGTTTTATAACGGTAGAAAGCTGACCTGTCATTGGCTGAACAGTTGTAACCTGAGTCGTCATTGGCTGAAAGACCTGACCTTTAATGAGTAGGTGTATTTTAATGACATGCATTAAAGATCTGCTACCAGGTGTATAATTACTACATTTCGGCATGGTCAAGCATAAAGTTTTTTGAAGAACTGCTACTCTTCTAGGCTAATCTGGAAAGGTATTTATTTCACCATTTCAGTGGCATTCTTTTATTTCATTCTCCAGAAGCTGAAAATGAGTTTCTTTTACTTTTCGGTTGTATGATGCTCCCTGCTCTGGTATATGGAATTTCACTGGCATTTCTTCGCAAGATTATCAGCCATGTCATTACCAGCAATGCCACAATGAGTTGGAATCCACTGCAGAAGCACTCGCTTGTGTTGTGCAAGAAGAAACCGCAAAAAAGTGATAACTACTTAGCCATTATTCGTTTCAAGGGTGCACCGCGTGGAGGTGTGTTTAGCCTCTAAATATATATATATATATTCATAGTAATCGACATCCATTACCACCTGTGCAATTGCGACAAATTCCCGATAATGTAATCTTTCTGTTTAAATGACTTTGAAGATTGCTACGTGCCGGATAAGATTTTTTCTCAAAGCCTGGAAAGTTATTTTCACATCTTAGGTTAGTACGAAGTCTATCCCGAACTGATGCATGATTTTCCGTCCCATATATCAGACTGCGGACTATCAGATCAATAATTATTAGTACTATTATTATCTGTGCATTTCGATTAAGGTCACGTACAAACGTACAAACCACGCACGAGTCACTGAACTGAAAACTTTGAACTGAAGCACTGGTAATTCCTGTTGTCCCAGCGGACTTTAGTTGAGGAGAATGGTCCAGGATTGGGGTAAACACACGTGGCAAATGCAGTCCATTGCTTGACCTTGAGCCGCCATTTCGAAATGCACAGATAATCTGGTGTGGTTAAAATTACGTTTTATAAATAACTATATTAATTTGTATAAGAAGCTTTTTCAAGTGGACCGTCCTTTTAACAAAATCCAATCTAGATAGATTATTTAAGCAGTAACATGAGCTGCTGCCAGGAAGTCAAAAGGAGGATAGCAATGGCCAAGGAAGCTTTGAGTAGAAAAAGGAGCGGACCTCTGGAAAAAGAACGAAGGAAGAGATAGTGGAGTGTGGTATTGTATGGGGCAGAAACATGGACATTACGACGAAGTGAAGAGAAGCGAATAGAAGAATTTGAAATGTGGATATGGAGAAGGATTGAGCGTGTGAAGTGGACAGACAGAATAAGAAATGAAGCTGTGTTGGAAAGAATGGATGAAGAAAGAATGATGCTGAAACTGATCAGGAAGAGAAAAGGGATTGGTTGGGTCACTGGCTGAGAAGAAACTGTCTACTGAAGGATGCACTGCAAGGAATGGTGAACGAGAGAAGAGTTCGGAGGAGAAGAAGATATCAGATGATAGACGACATTAATATATATATATATATATATATATATATATATATATATATATATATATATATATATATATATATATTAGGCCTATATGATGAAACAAACAGAAAGCCAGAAAATAGGAAAGATTAGAGAAAATTGGATTGGCAGTGAGCGATCTGCTCTTGGGCAGAAGACGAATGAATGAATAGATTATTTGTCAAATATTCATTTATATATTCCTGTATTGCGTTGTCTTTACTTCGAATCTGCCTTCTTTTACATCACATTTTCACGGTGCCGGTTGAACTCCTCTCATTGTAATATTTCTTCTTTTAGTTCTTGATTCATTCATTCTGCCAAATTTCATGTAAATGTAGGCTACGTTTGAATTTCTAGCAAAGCATCTAAACCAGTGGTACTCACTAGAAATTACAGAAAAGCCAAAAGTGAGAAACAGTAATTTTCCGGTTGTCACAATGCATTTCACAGTATTCAAACTTAACAAAATGGGCGGATTTTTATTATTATTATTATTATTATTATTATTATTATTATTATTATTATTATTATTATTATTATTATTACAATATAAAGTAACAGAACTAACACATCATATTACTTGTATTTTGAAGTTGAAGGGCGAAATCTGTTACTCTTCTGCAAAATCATATCAATACGAACAGGTTGATGATTTTGTTGTTTTATTTCACTTGTACTCTGTTTTGAATTTGGAAATTTAGAAAATAAAGTTCTTTACACTACACATTTTAGAAACTGTATTATTAAGAATTATTTTGTGTGTTGGAAGATAAAAATAAGATACTTAAACTGATTTTTAACCCCATTTTGCGTAAGTGTGATGAGATATTGTGTGTAAAATTTGAACAAACAGTGGTTCACTTTGAAACGGCTATCCATAGTGCTATCAAGCAAGTTTGGGGAGAGGGAAAACGATACAGTATCAGGTGGCAAATTTCAACTGGGACAAGCCTGATGAATAAAATTTCCGGTAAGGTACATGGATCATAAGCGGAGACTAAGAAAAAGGCAGAAAATATAGAAGATTGGAGAATGCTGGGTTTGCTGTGAAAGTCCTGCCCTTGGGCAGAACACCATGTAGGCCTATGTATTATTATCATTAGGGCTAGGATTTTGATGAAATTGCATCTTTTTTTCTAGTAAGCCAGAAACATTGCTGCTTTAGTATTTATATGTTATGTGACAAACTGAACGTTTTAAAACATATTCGTTAGGGCATTTTTTTGCAGTTTTTACCTCTTACAACTCATAAGAGCATTTTTTGTTTTATTCGGTCATTTTTTGGGGTATTTTATTTAATTTTGGCCATAAATCCCCAATTATTAATATAAAATATTATTAATTTCCTTTGATATTTTCTTTACATATTTTTTTCAATTAATATCCATTATTTTGTATATTATTTTAATCGTTTTTCTAAACAAATCTTATCATTTCAACATAGTAGACCCCCACGTAATGGATCAGTCCAACCCTCTTCAATATAGACTCAGCTGTACCTGCTAGTTCCGGATAAGAGTGGCCTTGTGGTGGACTACATGGAGCTACATCAGGAAAATAATTAATTAAAGTGTACTACTTAGAAAAATTATGTAAAATTAAATAAACTTGAATGATGGTACAAGTCTAAATATTAATATTCCTACTAAACCAATTATTTAAGATCAATTTTTAGAGCATTTTAAGGGCATTTTTGAAAGATTTTTAGTTCATAAATGCATTGTTTTTAGGACATTTTTTCATCATTTATAGGTCATCAAAATCCTAGCCCTAATTATCATTTAATAGGGCCTATATTGCAAATACCTAAAGAAACTCCTTTTTGTTTGAAGAACTATACAATTTGTTGTGACGTTACATTTATGTGGAATAAAGCTTGAAGGCAGAATAAAACACAAAAAACTGTTTAGTCCACGGAGCTTTTATGTGGAATCAAGCTTGAAGGTAAAATAAAACACACAAAAAAAGCTGTAGTTCATCGAGCTCTCTTTCAGGAGCTACTCTAAAATACACGTGACTTAATGTTTTATGAGACATCTCATTAGCATTTTCTTAGACTGCCGACATGACGTGGAATTGGCAATTCTGTAAATGATGGGTAATAGCGCAGAAGACTGACTAACCCGCAGGTGTATTCTTAGGAACTATCATTATATTATCTGATTTCTTCACGGCTATAAATCTCTTAGCTCAAGGCCCCGAACGTACGTTATCATGTCTTGAATAGGCTAGGGTTTACAACAGCTTTTTGTTAACAGGGGAATACCCAGCAAATGAAAACCATACCCTTTTCACACAATTCACGCTTTACTTAACACGTCGGATGTACATTCCTATTAGTCAGCAGAGGACACCTCAGCAAATAAACTGATGAATGGCAATTAACATGACAATTAACGTGGCCAGAGAATCCCGGTAGTTGCGAGTACGATTGTCTATGTTTCGGTTCCTGAGAAGGAAAGCGGAATAATTCTTGAACTCAAGTTATGAAGATGTAGACTGATACTTACTTACTTACTTACTGCCTTTTAAGGAACCCGGAGGTTCATTGCCGCCCTCACATAAGCCCGCCATTGGTCCCTATACTGAGCAAGATTAATCCAGTCTCTACCATCATATCCAACCTCCCTCAAATCCATTTTAATATTATCTTCCTACCTACGTCTCGGCCTTCCTAAAGGTCTTTTTCCCTCCGGCCTCCCAACTAACACTCTATATGCATTTCTGGATTCGCCCATACGTGCTACATGTCCTGCCCATCTCAAACGTCTGGATTTTATGTTCCTAATTATGTCAGGTGAAGAATACAATGCGTGCAGCTCTGCGTTGTGTAACTTTCTCCATTCTCCTGTACCTTCATCCCGCTTAGCCACAAATATTTTCCTAAGAACCTTATTCTCAAACACCCTTAATCTCTGTTCCTCTCTCAAAGTGAGAGTCCAAGTTTCACAACCATACAGAACAACCGGTAATATAACTGTTTTATAAATTCTAACTTTCAGATTTTTTGACAGAAGACTAGATGACAAAAACTTCTCAACCGAATAATAATACGCATTTCCCATATTTATTCTGCGTTTAATGTCCTCCCGAGTGTCATTTATATTTGTTACTGTTGCTCCAAGATATTTGAATTTTTCCGCCTCTTCGAAGGATAAATATCCAATTTTTATAGTTCCATTTCGTACAATATTCTAGTCACGAGACATAATCATATACTTAATCTTTTCGAGATTTACTTCCAACCCTATCGCTTTACTTGCTTCAACTAGAATTTCCGCGTTTCCCCTAATCGTTTGTGGATTTTCCCCTAGCATATTCACGTCATCCGCATAGACAAGAAGCTGATGTAACCCATTCAACTCCAAACCCTCTCTGTTATCCTGAACTTTCCTAATGGCATATTGTAGAGCGAAGTTAAAAAGTAAAGGTGATAGTGTATCTCCCTGCTTTAGCCCGCAGTGAATTGGAAAAGCATCAGATAGAAAGTGGCCTATACGGACTCTGCTGTAAGTTTCACTAAGACACATTTTAATTAATCGAACTAGCTTCTTGGGAATACCAAATTCAATAAGAATATCATATAAAACTTCTCTCTTAACCGAGTCATACGCCTTTTTTAAATCTATGAATAACTGATGTACTGTACCCTTATACTCCCATTTTTTCTTCAATATCTGTCGAATACAAAAAATCTGACCAATAGTCGATCTATTACGCCTAAAACCACACTGATGATCCCCAATAATTTCATCTACATATGGAGTTAATCTTCTCAAAAGGATATTCGACAAAATTTTGTACGACGTCAAGAAAAGTGGATGTAGACTGATATATTAACAAATGAAAAATTAAATGTAAATAATTTCAAATATAACAAGAAAATAAATGTATAACATTATTTATGTTTTTACCAACCTCTTACTCATTTTCTTATTCTCATTTCTCCTGTTTTCTTTCTTTTAACGTGAATACGTCTATGAGTTCAGTCCAGTACACTCGAGTGTCGGAAGCAGAGCTAGGAAGTTGGTACAAAAACTGTTAAGTTGTGTGAGCGAATGAAAAGTAATAGCGCATCTCTCAATGATAGTAACCAGAACGACAAACATGTCCTCCAATCTTCACAGCCTTAGAACAAGAAAATAATAAACGAATAATAAAAAAAACAATTCTTTGTAATTATAAACTTCGTAACTCCCAAACCAAACATCTCTACAATCCCAATCATGCTCACAATAAGAATCACGAACAGCTTAACTGTTTCCAGCAATTAGGTCTATAGGCTTCGATGAATACCCTGTCACTTCTGTTTCTTCCTTCCTTCCATAGCGTCTGTTTGTTTTAGTATTTGTCAGGAATTGCCTGGAAGTTAATTATAGTTTGAACCACAGTCTTGTATACAATCACGAAGCTTAACACGTAGTAAATATGCATCCATAGATAGTTGCTAACCACTAGGACCGCTACTATCGCCTCATTACAGACAATGCGAAATACTACCTGCACAGTCTATTGTTCCTAGTAACCTCATAAACTCAAGCTTCGTGACTGTATATACTAGACTAAATAGACATACGGTCTTACTAATAAACTGTGTATAGCTTTTATACAAGACTTATGCAGAGTTGAGACAGAAAACGTTACTAATAAACCATGTATAAATGATGGATGTATAAACAGCCTGTAACTATACAATGGAAATTGCTTTGCAGTAGTTATATACACGAAACCCCTTGTTTAAGCGTTGTATATAGAGAAAAATGACAGCCCTTCTAACAGTTGTTCGTATAGACTGTCATTTTATGATGATGGTTGCCTTGTAACCACAGAGGAACAAACCAAAGAGCACAGAATAATAAGAATAATATTACTGTAGCTTGTAATCTTTGACCAAAATATAGTGTGGTAATCGATCAGAGCCAGTTGTACTATCGATACTTAACACGGCACACTAGAGCACTCTACCGGATGCAACAGAGAACCTAAGATATTCTATTACCTTTCGTAATGAAGTAATGACGAAACGATGACGTAGCTGTATAACAGTTGTACTGTTATTGTTTACACGAAGTATGTAGTGATTGTTAGTAAGGAATTTACACACGACTTATAAACTAACTATTCGTTGTGTAAGTATAGGACAGTTGAAAGTCCGTATAAGAGTTTTTATTAGTAAGACCGATAATCATTAATATTTTTCTCCAAACTGAAATTGTTTTTCTTGTTTGTTCTTCACTACATTTATTTTCCTACGCTACGTCATAGTTTCGACATTACTTCATCACGAAAGGTAACAGAATATCTGAGATTCTCTATTGCATCCGGTAGAGCGCTCTAGTGTGCCGTGTCAAGTATCGATAATACAACTCGCTCTGATCGATTACCACGCTATATTTTGGTCAAAGAATACAAGCTACAGCAATATTATTCTAATTATTCTGTGCTCTTTGGTTTGTTCTTCTGTGGTTACAAGGCAACCATCATCATAAAATGACAGTCGATACGAATAGCTGTTAGAGGGGCGGCCATATTTTCTCTATATACAACGCTTAAAGAAGGAATTTCGTGTATGTAACTCCTGCAAAGGAATTCCAATTGCATAGTTACAGATTGTTTATACATCCATCGCTTATGCATGTTTTATTAGTAACGTTTTCTGTCTCAACTCTGCATAAGTCTCGTATAAAAACTATATACGGTTTATTAGTAAGACCGTAACAGTCTAAACCACGCACGCCTATCTAGCGGTCATCTACTTAAAGGAAGAAATAGGCGGAAGCAATCAGTTTGCTTTGACTGTAGATCAGCTTCATTAATAAAATGTAGTACAATTAAAAAGAGAGAAGGAGGCTTGCTGTCCCCGCTGGGTGAGTGCAGAGTGCAAGATGCGTTCTTAATGACTTAACTGCAACTAATGTAACTATTCACTTGTCTAGCGGTAACGTTGTGAAAGTGCCTTCAGAGAAAGAATATTTTTACACTCTAAGCACTTCAGACATTAGACAGCAAACTATCACAAAATTTTAAAAAATGTTAATGAGATTCCTGTTTGAAAGGTGGCCTCCTTCAGGATCTATGTCAGTGTTTTGCAGTAAATCATGTGTGGGAAATTTTTATAACACACATATATTTAAATATTACAATAATTAAGGACAGATATTACGTTGACTTACATTTCATTAAGATATAGGGTTAGAAAGTCAGACCGACATAAATCATATAAGAGCAAGTTCAAAAACTGAAATGGAATTGGAGAACATATGTGGCGAAATTAGATCGGTTGAGATATACTATAAAAATGTGGGATACGCAAGAAAAAAATAAAGTCATCCCGATCACAGACTATAGCAATGCTTTGTGTTTTCCTAGTTATGAATGGTTTGATTACTTTTATACTCAAAATAAATGTTTTGGCCTAACTTACTCTTCTTCTTCTTCTTCTTCTTCTTCTTAAGTAGTCCCTTCTGCTACTAAGCGTCGGACTCGCCTCTCTCCGTCCATTTGATCCATTTTTCCCGGTCTCTACACATTCTCTTCATCTCTACCATTGTTTTTCCTTTCTGTTGGCCTATTCTTTCTATTGTAGTTCTAATATTCCATGTTCCAATTCGTAATGTCCTTTTCCATTCCGGTCGTCGTCTGGGTGATCAGTCCGGTCCGAGGCTACCTTGGTTTCTCTGAATCAGATTTACCTCTACATGGGTGATTAGCCCAATGTAGAGCGTTTTTAGGGTGGCCTTCCCTTGCTTTTCTGTTAGGGTGTGCTCCCTTAGCCTTTGTGGATCCCTCCACCCCACAAGGCAGCGGTTACTCTCTCAATTATGAGGAGTAGAAAGTGGATTGCTTCTTAGTCTGGCCCTTCATTATATGCCTGTCTGGCATGGGAGGCCCTGCCAGTAGCTATGCTACCGCCAGCATAGCCATATAACTCATTAGAACACTCGAGCCCAACCACCAACTTCAAGGTCATGCAATCCCTAGGTTGGGGGCCTAACATACAAGTCCTACAAATGTATTGTATATTGTAAAATGTCTAAAGTAGTAAATAATGATAATGACTAGGGACCGGATTTTTATGTAATATCAAGGTGTAAAATATGTATATATTTGTCTGGGAAAAATAAGCTGTCGTCGTTGCGTCAGTGAGATTGAAACTCTTGGCCACGTTTTGGGTGCCTGTCCTTTCAGCGAGACACTGCGGAACTCTAGACATCACAGAATCAAGTCCATGATTGCCGAAGCCTTAAGGAAGAAAGGTCTCACTGTGCACGAAGAAGTCCATGGCATCTCTCAAGAGGGATCCTGTCGGCGAATTGACATGCTTGCCATTCCACCAGGCTCTACATCCGCCTACATTATCGACCCGACAGTCAGGTTCGAGGCACAGGAACAACAGCCAGCTGAAGTCCACGCACAAAAATGCAGAATTTATAAGCCCACAGTTCCATTCTATTTGGAGAAATATCACCTCACCTCCATTGAAATAGTTGGGCTAATGGTTGGCGCTAGGGGCACAATACCTCGCCTCTTTGTCACTTTCTGCAAGAAGTTCCAGCTGAACAACGACTTCATTCGTGATGTTTCCCTTGGCGCTATCAGAGGATCACTTGCCATTTTAAAATACCATCTGTACTTTGTTTCCTAAAAAGGGAGAATTTTGCTCGAATATCTAATGTGTTTGTTTACTATGTTTAGGCC
Source organism: Periplaneta americana (assembly GCF_040183065.1). Taxonomy (NCBI): domain Eukaryota; kingdom Metazoa; phylum Arthropoda; class Insecta; order Blattodea; family Blattidae; genus Periplaneta; species Periplaneta americana. Next base: position 161,359,623 of record NC_091122.1, on the reverse strand, counting down.
TGTTATATGCATGCTATTATCTGTCCTGTACTTAATTTTCCCTTTTGTTCGTTCCCCTCCTTTCTCTTTTGTGGTCTGTTTTTATTTTCACTCAATATATTTATTATGCTTTGTCCAATGAGGCAGTCCAGTCATTGGGAAAGCTGAAAGAGTGTCTTTCAATGTGTACCAAAATATGTAAAATCATGAAAATATTTAATATCTATATCTGCGCTAATTTGTATTGTTAAGCCTATATATTTGTAGTCTGACATAAATTTTAATTTTCTTTTCTTCATGACGATTTCTACTGTTTCCGGTGCTCTTTCGCCGTTTCAGAGTATCATTTCTGTCTTGTCCACATTTATATCAAATTTGTTTTTATTGCACCATTCTACCATGATGTTTATTGTTTCTTGTAACTTTGTAAGGTCTTTAGACCCTACTACTATGTCGTCCGCTTATTTGTATGAGATTATTCCCTCCTTGATTTTTACAATACAGAGTAGTTGTATGAGAAAGGTTGCCTTTTGTTCACTCATATTTACAGTGGGCGGTAAGGGGTGAGTGCCTCTTTTACTTCCTGGAACTAAGATGTTATGTTTTGTCCCGAAATATATCATTTCTCGGGAAGGTAAAAAGAAGTTTTATTTTTCCTTTTAAAGACGTAAAAATGAATAAACCCCCTAAATATGTAGATTTATGTAATACCAAGCCATAATAATATGTAATGTGGGATAAATATGTAAAAATATATAGTATCAAATTTTAATATATTAATGGTAATTACAAGATTCGCAAATTTTTTTTTCTTTTTTTTTTTGTATACGGTTAGGTTGAAAGGAATATAATATGTAATTACATAAAAATCCGGTCCCTAAACATGACATTACACTTTAAATAGTAAACAATCAATTACATGCTACTAAATCCTTGAGAAGTTAGCACACATCCTCCTACTTTTTTGTGAAAATCCTCCTTTTACATAAAACAAATCTGGCAACCCTACGTCTCTCACATTAACTCAGGGCTGCATGAACAGAGGCTGTTATTTGTAAAGGAGTAAAATGGTACAACATCTGCGATGAAGTTATGTCCACTGCTGTGGACTAGCCTAACGGTTAGCACGACTGACAGTAAAACTAGCGGGTCCGGGTTTAAATCCTGGTTGGGACAAGTTACCTGGTTGAGATTTTCTTCCGGGGATTCCCTCAACTTTCCTTAATTTTCGGCGCTGGACCCTGGACTCATCTCGCTAGTATTATCACCTTCATCTTATTCAGACGCTAGATAACCGTAGCAGTTGATAAAGCGTCCTAAAATAATCAACTAAAAAAGAGAAGTTACCGCAATGGGTGGTAATTTAAAAAAATCCCATTTCTTTTGTAATATGCCAGTGACAGAATTCTTAAGATTATATAGAAAACTAGTGGCTTGTGCAGCAAATGCTGCTGCAAACTTAGTTCGTTAGACGTTCAAATAACAATTTTTCAGATTTATTTTCAATGAAGAATACTTGTCTTTTTTATAGTTATTTGCTTCCATAATAATGAAACATACTCCCTCTGAATGGATTTTTTAGGCCAAATACTTTCTCTTGAACCTATCCAACTTCAGTTTTTGAGCTTCAACGCGAAAACGCAAGTATCAATGTCAGGACGATAGCAGTAGCTATTTCAGGTCATTGTGGATTTGTAGGCGAAAGTTAAAAAAAATGTCAGGTTTGCTAAGCTTTCGAATAATATCATTTTCATATAGCTGCTGCATGTAGAACTTGAAATGTAGAGCGTAAAATCATTTTATCCTACTAAGAGATCTTGCTGAAATGATCTGGAGACTACAAAATTTTCTAGGCCTCTTATTTTATCAGTAAGTAATACCTTTTGATCTTTCCTTAGGAACTGTAATTTTTGCGCTCTCTCTCGAGCCAATACTGTAGACAATGACACATATCAATATCTACACTACACCGCCATTAAGTATATGAAAAAGACCCAACCCCACTGGGCTAATAAGTATAAAAATATTTGATTTTTAATAACAATATTATTATCTTAAGTTTTGTAGTTATATCTAGCAGCCACTCAGTAAATTATAGAAATGAAGATCTAAATTAAGATATTCTCTACATTTACTTACATAACCTCAAAACGTTTCACTTTCATGTCATCAATATAGCATCAATATTATGTACAATTAATGAAAAATAGATGCATCATGATATTAACTATAATAATATTTAATTTCTAATGATGATAATAATGTCATCAAACCACCTCAACTTTCGTAGATTTGAATATCCAATACACAGCTGTACTCAGAAAATTATTATACACTGCAGAATCAGTTTTTAATAACAAATTGAATTGAGCTCTAAACATGTCGGCAATCCTGCAGGTCATGGCCTTCGTGTAATAGCCTATTGTTTATTGTAGTGTGTGGTTGTTCTGAAATTCAATCAAGTCGGCCGTGATTCGATAAAATTAGTTCTCAAAACTGACAACAGATGGATTTTGGAAAATAGGAAAATTATGTAGGAAAATTGACATTTCACTGATAACTACTACTTTTCCGAAAAACTTTGGGTTCCAAGCTTCAAAATGAGGGGCCATTTATTAAAATCCGTTCAGCCGTTTTCCCGTAATTTCCATTACCAGTTCAAATTATATATATAGATTAATAAAATATGAACAATTAAATTTATCTCTTACTTTTGAAGAACCATATACTTCCCTTTTTTGTTACATACTAGATGTAAACTAAGTTCCTTACCTTAAGTTCATAGTGAAATTGTGGATCACTCCGCATTCTGATATTCTCTGCCTCTCTTAGTTTGAATTCCACCACCATCTCCTCAGGTTCCTAAACAAAGAAATACGAATTATCATCTGCTAATCTTATTTCATATTACAGATTTTAAAAGAAACATTCCTTGAACCCAGCACCATCTTTACATAGCGCAACGCTCGTGATATGGCCAGAGGACATTTTCATTACTAATAACCTCCAGAAAAATAATTATTACTTCATAAACCTACAGAAAGAAAAGGAGTTAGAAGTTCAAAGAATCTTTGGAAAGAACAGTTAGACTTCTAAAATTTTACGGAAGTGGAACAGACTATACTTTTAATCCCTCCTGATATTGATGAGGATGGTGTCTTTTTGCATTTGATCTTGACATAAATATGTCTAAGTCGTTATGTGTTAACCAGAGGTGTGCATCGGACGTTTTCGCTCGAGCGCCAAGTAGTTCATAGCATAATCCGATAGGTAGCGCACATGCATGATGGGTAAAATTGTCACGAGCGATAAATCCTCGGACGGTATAAGCCGAGCGTTAGACATTCGTTCTTGTTACAGTGATGAACTGTGTAGAAACATCATTGTAGATGTTTATCATTTCAAAACTTTGCAGTGTTTAACTAACCTCTCCATAGTGCAACTACAAAACTTGCTTTAAAATGTAATATAAATGTTGTAGGTAAATGTTTTATTACCCCCCCCCCACACAGGAGTGATTTTGTTTTTGCCACATCTGATAGATGTTATTGGATATAAATGTAATTATTATAAACGGGGAATACAATCACGATAATGCAAGAACCGTATCAAGTTTTCTGGTAATCATAATAATCCATAATAAATAGTGTATCAATCTTTGCGTCTATAACAGTTGTGCAGCATGATTATTCGTTTTATTATATTTTCTGTGACGTTATCTCTGTACTAATATTGTTATTAATCTACTGCTATATCAATAATATTTTGTAAAACGTTTCTACATTGTCGCAGTATATAGGCGGAACACTATGTTTGGACCTATCATATTATATAAATCAAATATTGAATAATTATTAATTAGCAATAATAACTGTATATCGAAGTTTTTCATACTATTTTATTTATAACTTCATATTCCTGTTTTGGTACGTTCCATCGACTGTTCCATTAAACGTTTGTCATAAAAGCAGAAAATAAAGCCTTATTTTTACCGTGTGAGCAAAACATATGTGTATCTTATCTGTCGCCTTTCATACAAGATAAGACATGTCGGTGAGATGACCTTGTACTGTGCTTCTATTTATTACGAGCGTATCACGACCGATCTTATCTCACTCGAGGGTGCGATACTCGACCGAGTTCAAGCGAGCGATTTAACTCCAATGCAGCACTCTGGTATTAACATCGTCAAGGATCAACTCAACAGTGGTGACCATTCGTCGACTGACGAGGATGATAATAAAATGCTAAGAAGAATCCATCAGCCATCTGGGTGTAGACTTCCAGAATGTTATATTTTCTTACGCACAAGGAAAATCAGACAAGCTGAAAGATCTTGAGTTCAAAAAATGGTGCGACCTTTCAAATAAAGAAAAAGGTATCATCCTTTTTTAAGACCATCCGCCACCAAACAGAGTACTAAGTCACCGCACGAGACTAACCAGTAACGAATGAAGAGATGCCATAAAGTTGATCCGCAATGTTACTGCCACACCCGGTAGAACCATGTATAATAACCGTTGTCAGCATTGCCGTCACAGATTGAAACCCTGTCCCACGTTCTCGGTTTCTGCCCCTATGGTGAGGTTCTCCATAATACGAGATTGAAACCCTGTCGCCCATTCTTGGTTTCTGACCCTATGGTAAGGCTCTCCGTAATACGAGATTGAAACCCTGCCCCACGTTCTTGGTTTCTGCCCCTATGGTAAGGCTCTCCGTAATACGAGATTGAAACCCTGCCCCACGTTCTTGGTTTCTGCCCCTATGGTAAGGTTCTCCGTAATACGAGATTGAAACCCTGTCTCACGTTCTTGGTTTCTGCCCCTATGGTAAGGCTCTCCGTAATACGAGATTGAAACCCTGCCCCACGTTCTTGGTTTCTGCCCCTATGTTAAGGCTCTCCGTAATACGAGATTGAAATCCTGTCTCACGTTCTTGGTTTCTGCCCCTATGGTAAGGCTCTCCGTAATACGAGATTGAAACCCTGCCCCACGTCCTTGGTTTCTGCCCCTATGGTGAGGTTCTCCATAATACGAGATTGAAACCCTGTCTCACGTTCTTGGTTCCTGCCCCTATGGTGAGGTTCTCCATAATACGAGATTGAAACCCTGCTCCACGTTCTTGGTTTCTGCCCCTATGGTGAGGTTCTCCATAATACGAGATTGAAACCCTGTCTCACGTTCTTGGTTTCTGCCCCTATGGTAAGGTTCTCCGTAATACGAGATTGAAACCCTGCCCCACGTTCTTGGTTTCTGCCCGTATGGTAAGGTTCTCCGTAATACGAGATTGAAACCGTGCCCCACGTTCTTGGTTTTTGCCCTTATGGTAAGGTTCTCCGTAATACGAGATTGAAATCCTGCCCCACGTTCTTGGTTTCTGCCCTTATGGTAAGGTTCTCCGTAATACCAGACATCACAGGACTAGGTCAACTATCGCACAGGCTCTACGGGATTGCGGCTTCACGATGTACGAAGAAGTTCATGATTTATCGGAGAACGGCACTTCCCGTAGGATCTGGCCCGGTCAGATGGCGATAGATTTTAAAGTGATTTCCTCTGGGGAGAGGTAAACTACAGCTGTGGGCTCCAGTTGTAGATTGATGGCACGGAAAAGAACTCTGTCTCAAGTACGCGGTTCCAGGAACAAAATCTCGGTCACTTCTCTTCCATGTTGGATTTCGACATAGAATAAACTCCGCAGTAGACAGCTTCGTTAGATATAATATTATTACTACTTCGTAGGGTTTAGCACTTAAGGTCCGTAGCTCTCCATCTGAAATAAACATGCTCAGGTGACTTAGTTTAATGAGTTTAACAGCTTACACAATATTCCATGGATTAGCGTCGACTTGTTAAGACAACTTCATATTGTATGTCTCAACACATTGTTAGAAATGATCTCACTATATGCAAAGTGATAAGAGAGTAAATGGTCAGACTGCACGGTAAAAACCTCTACGCCATATTAGGGTTACACGGGCGCGTAGAATGCGTCACCTAGTTCCGGGAATGAAACTATGGCTGTGTTGTTTGAATGTTTTATTTTTCTTTCTGTTTACATATGGATTGTATTCTACAGCCTAAGAAGTTAGTGCTTAAGGGGGGGGGTGATAAAAGAGTGGCAAAAGATAAAGAAACATTAAGTAAGTGTACAATCAATAATAGTGACTAACAAAAGTAATCGGAGGAAAGAGTAAATAAGTGAATTAGTAACTAGAGAAGTAATAGATGATAAGTGAGGTGACAAGAGGAAATTGAAAGTGTTTTTAACTAGGAGAAGAAAGTGAAAGTTTACTAATATAGGAATTGCTCGCAAAGGTTAGTATACAATGTTTATTATTGGCACACTAACATTACTTATCCAACTTTCATTATTTACTTTCATGTTGTTTTATGGTCTAGATATTAATGTAATAACTATGTAACCAATTGTATTCTATTAGAATTAGAGTCTGGCTGGGCGGAAGAGAAGGCCTACTGACCTTAGCTCTACCAGATTAAATAAATAAATTATTATTACTATTATTATTATTATTGGATATTTTCTCTTTGCCAAACTTTCAGAACGGCCCCAAGGTTCACTCAGCCTTCTATAAAATTGAGTACCGGGTCTTTCCCGGGAGTAAAAGGCGGTCAGAGCGTGGTGCCGACCACACCACCTCATTCTAGTGCAGAGGTCATGGAAAGCATGGGGCTCTACCTCCATGCCCCCCAAGTGCCTTCTTGGCATGTTACGGGGATACCTTACCTTTTACCTTTTTATTATTAATTATTACAATCAGAGAAATTTTAACAATACATCTTGATTACACAACTTTTAACACTATATCACTTCGGAATATGTATTATATGCCTTTCTTGTGTTAAATTTTACCGTACCTGGTTAACATGTTTCGGCCTGTTATTGGCCATCTTCAGAACTGGTTGTTGCTGGTTTGGAAACAAAACAAAAGACGCCCAGACCAGCAACAACAAGTTCTGAAGATGCCCAATAGCAGGCCGAAACATGTTAACCAGGCACGGTAAAATTTGACACGAGAAATACGTATAAGTTATCTATACAGTAATACATATTCCGAACTTTTAAATGTTAGGAGGGGAGAAAGTATTTCAATGTAAGTAAACAAAAGAAGTGTTGAGTCGATCATTGACAAACAATAATAGTGAATAACGAGAAGTAATCGGAGGAGGAAGTGAATAAATGAATAAGTGATTTAGTGACGAGTGAGTAATAGATGATAAGGGAGATGATAGGAGGAATTGAAAGTGATTGTAAATTGGAGATGGAAATGAAAGGTTACTAATATAGAAAAATCTCGCAAAGGTTACTGTACAATCAGGGTAATTTTAAATGTTAGGAGTGGAGGAAGTATTTCAATGTAAAGTAAACAAAAGAAGTGTTGAGTCGATCATTGACAAAAAATAATAGTGAGTAACGATAAGTAAACGGAGGAGGAAGTGAATAAACGAATAAGAGATTGAGTGACGAGTGAGTAATAGATGATAAGGGAGATGATAGGAGGAATTGGAAGTGATTGTAAATTGAAGATGGAAATGAAAGATTACTACGACTAATATAGAAAAAGCTCGCAAAGGTTAGTACAATCATGGTAATTTTAAATGATTGGAGGTAGGAATTATTTCAGAGTAACAAAAGAAGTGTTGGGTCGATCATTAACAAACACTAGTGAGTAATGAAAAGTAATCGGAGGAGGAAGTGAATAAATGAATAAGTGATTTAGTGACGAGTAAAGTAATAGATGATAAGGAAGATGACAGGAGGAATTGGAAGTGATTTTAAATTGAAGATAGCAGTGAAAGGTTACGATTATAGGTTGTGTATGTAATGGATAGTGTACAATTCAGGGAAATTTTAAACGATAGGAGGGGAGGAAGTACTTCAATATAAATAAACAAAAGAAGTGTTGAGGCGATCGTTGTAAAGATGGGAAAATTTTAAGGTAGGAGGGTAGAAAGTTAATAGAGGGTATGTACAGTGGACTCTCCTAAGTTCGACTGAACAGAATTGAAACTTCAGTCCAATATGGGTAGTGGGTGTGGCAGGTGAATTGAATACAAATTCTTATTGGTTATCCATCAACGAATACAGTAATGTACTTACATTTCCTGCCCGCCCCGAGACTTGTGTATGCTCTTCTAGTACCACAGTGAGTTTCGACAGTTCCAGCTCACAAACGGCACAATTCTCAAATATAAAAAGAAGAGTTCATTAATTTAAAATCTATGATGGATGTCCTAATCAATAAAATATTCTGTTTTCCTTTAACAAAAGTATTACTGCAAGACACAGAACCAATTCCCATTCAAATAGCAAATTCATTTCTTAGTGCCCGTATAGGGGCGTGTCTAATTCTCCTACGTAAGCAGTCGAACTATAGAATGTCGAACTTATGAGCGTCCACTGTATTATAGTAGTACGAGTAGTAAAGGTAAAATAAACAGACAGTACATGTCGTTGGAAATGGAAGATAAAACCCTGGATACCCCTTCTGGAGAAGGACTGATGTCCTTTATTGGCGTTATATAAATAGAGTATAATTTCAATACGAAATACTTTTATTTATTTCTTACATTACTTTACACAGAACTTCATCTATATAAATTAAAACTACAAAAGAAACTGTTCGAATACTCAAAGACGTGTAAGAAAACAATTCATTGTCGTAGGCAAACCCGCCACATCGGTAATCACGATAAGTTGCCGTACATTCAAGGCGCTTGCACGTTTAGATATTGTTATGATCGAATTATTGTTATACAACCACTTTTCCACTACCAAACAAATTATTATTATCTATGATGAAAGTGATGAATTAAAGTAACATTTAATCTTATGACACGAAGACGCAGTTCGAGTGTGGCTAGCCATACGAACAAAATAAAATCATTTTTTACACGTGTATCGTATACTACGTATTTTTTTAAACATTCGCTCATGTTGGCATAGAGACAATTTCTCACGACTTCTCCAATGATATATCCCCGTTCAATGTAGCTAGCAGTGGGAACTTTAAGACGTTATAAGCAAGCGATGTTACAGCTCAGTGTTTGAGCACTGGATCGCAGATCGACAGGTCTCGAATTCAAACCCGGGCGTGTCGTAATATTATATAAATAAATATTAATTCTCGATTGTGTCAAATATTTATGAATAAAATTGTTCTTGAAACAATTTATTTAGTTTGTGTATATTTCTTAACCAAAAACAATCATTTGTTAAAGTAATCCTGAAAATAATATTAATTACATTTACTTATTTATTTATTAATTTACTTATTAATTTATTATTTATTTATTTACTTCTTTATTTACTTACTTATATATAATAATAATAATAATAATAATAATAATAATAATAATAATAATGATTTATTTTAGCTGGCAGAGTTAAGACCGTAAGGCCTTCTCTTCCACTCAACCAGCAAAAAGTGTATATACATATGCATGAACTTACAAAAAATTCAACAATTTGATTAAGTGAGAGTTACATGTATACAAGAGTTATATACGAATTAAACAACAAATTACTATGAACTATTAATTAGACACTGAAATAAACTGTGTAGCAGAATTAAGCTAAAATACATAGAATGTTAATATATTTCAAATAATATTAGATAATAGAAAGAGATTATTATGAGACAATTTTGAAAATACAGCACAATCAGGATGATGTCTAAAGAAAAAAGTAACAATGTAGTCAGTGATAGTTTAAATCAGTAAGATTGGAGTGAAATGCTAATAAGGTTATCTTTTAAGCTGTTTTTAAACGTGTTTATTGTATTGCAGCCCCTAATACTTTGTGACAAGGAATTCCATTGACGCGAGGTGGATACTGTAAAATATGATGAATAACAAGATGTTCTATGAAGAGGTATACTTAGCGTGCCACAGATAAGTGATCTGGTATTTGCGTCGTGGTTAGAGTATAAATAAGAGAAACGAGACGAAAGGTAATTTGGTGTTGAGGTGTGCAGAATTCGATAGAGTAAAGATAAAGAGTGTAAAGTTCTGCGTTCTTTAAGTCGGAGCCACGAAAGACTTGCGAAGGACGGTGATATGTGATCATATCGTCGGATGTAGCACACGTATCTGACGCACATATTCTGAGCTCGCTGTAACTTGACTGACAATTCAGAACTTAGGTCACTTAACAAAACGTCACAATAATCGAAGTGCGGTATTACTAAGTGCGGCATTACTTATTTATTGATTTACTTACCTACTTATTTATTGATTTACCTACCTACCTATTTATTTACCTACCTAGCTATTTATTTACCTACCTACCTATTAATTAATTAATTAATTTATTTATTTATTTATTTATTTATTCACCTGGTAGAGTTAAGGTCTTTAGATCTTCTCTCCTGCTCTACCAGAACTGGTTACAGCAACAATACAAAATATAATAATAAACTAAAGTAGATATGAGTACAATAAAATGATTTAACAATACATTAATGGCACATGAAGATTCCAGTAATATTTTTAACATAAAAATAAGAAGTTAATCAAATACTTGGGTGTACTATAAGCAGTAACATGAACTGCTGCCACGGAATGAAAAGGAGGATAGCAATGACAAAGAAAGTTTTTAATAGAAAAAGGATCATCTTCTGCGGATCTCTGGAAAAAGAACTAAGGAAGAGACTAGTGAAGTGCTTTGTGTGGAGTGTAGCATTGTATGGGGCACAAACATGGATATTACGAAGGGGTGAAGAGAAAAAATGACGAGAAGCACTTGAAATGTAGATATGGAGAATGATGGAGCGTGTGAAATGGACAGACAGGATAAGAAATGAAGGTGTATTGGAATGAGTGAGTGAAGAAAGAATTATGCTGAAATTTATCAGAAAGAAAAAAAAGGCACCGATCGGGTCACTGGCCGAGAGAAACTACATCGTGAAGGACGTATTGAAAAGAATGGTATTATATTAATTATATAAAAGTTATTTTATTAATAAATTAAAATTTAATAATCAATTTTAAACTCTGGAATGTTATATTACGGCGTTAAAATATATTTCTAAAAATAATATAGATTATTTGACATTTTTGAAATTCTTTTGTTTAAATTTTTATGTTCTTCCTTCTTATTTCCAAGAATTAGTAGTAATCTGTACAGCTGTATTCATAAATTGTTTGTGTTTGTAATTTTAAATAGTTTGCATGATATGTATTATCAATTTCCGTATATCACAACTGATTGAATTGTTTATGCCTTAAATTTAATTAACTTACTTGTTTTGTATTATACATATAACTCAACTGGTGAATGATCGTTTGCGTTTGTAAATTTAATAATCTGATTGGCTATGTATTGTATATTTTTAGTAAAGCCATCGATGTAGCTCAGTCGGCAGACTCGCTGGGCTGCTGATCCGGAGCTGCGTTCGGGCTTGGGTTGGATCCCCCTTTGGTATCATTGAATGTTTTCTTCCGAGGTTTTCCGCAGCCGTGAGACTGGAGCCGGATGGTCTATGGCGAGTCCTCGGCATCACTTCATTTCACCCCTTTGATCCGATTACCTGGTTGGGCTTTTTCCGAGGTTTTCCCTAACCAAAAGGCAAATGCCGGGTAATCTTTTGGCGAATACTCGGACCTCACCTCATCTCACATCATCTCGCCAAAATATTGTAAAAAAATTGAAGAAAATTGTAAAAATTGTAGAAAATTACTAAATTGTGAAACTGTAAAAATTGTGAAAATTGTAAAGTATTGTAAAAATTTGTAAAAATTGTAATTGTAATATTGTAAAATTTTAAAGTGTTCCACATCTTAAAGCTTCATTACTCATGTAAGATCTATAGAATATATTGAATGAATGAATGAATGAATGAATGAATGAATGAATGAATGAATGAATGAATGAGAACCTGGCGCGATAAAGAAAATCTAAATAGAGGCTCGAATTCAACAACCTTCAATGCCTAAAAGCAGTAATAGAAGTTAGATTTTTTTTTTTTTTTTTTTTTTTTTTTTTGCCACGAGACATAATCATATTGATTTATTGATATAGTTCACAGGTACAAAACTTAATAATATAACAAAAGATCTATAAACAAATGTAGTTCTACATACTAAATATACAATTTCCTAGACTCATTATTTTATCGCAAATCTCAATAATGTATTGGTTCAAACTTGCACTTACATCTGGTTTTAGTGCATGTTTAAACCAATCGTGATAACCATTAAGACATTAAATCTTATTTTATCTGCTCCTTTTCACAATTTAATTGTAATTATTTAGGTCTTATTTTAATAATAACTTATTATTCCAATTAGGTGATCAGATGTCGACATACTGTAAGTCATGAACCTGAATTAGCTGACTCGATACATTCTATATGTAGGTTGTCTTTATTTCTTACAATAGTTCCTTGTCAGCAGAAACGTTTGCGTAACTTCAATGAAGACTACCGCATACCTGCTTAAAAGCAAACTTGACAAGTTGCTTACATAATCAACCTCAATTTAGTTTCATTATTGTGTCGCATGTACTCATTATCAATTCATTACTATTATAATGCCTACTAAATTTATTATAAATGCATTATTATTGAAATTAAGACATATTAGTAAAGCAATTTATAAAGTCAAAATTATCTTCTGAACCTTTACTAAATAATATAGCTATCTGAATACATTAATAACTGCCTTAATTCTCCATTTTCAATTTTTATTATTTTAAAACCTTGACGTAATACTATCTTATTTTCAAAACCTGTCTGCTTATCTAATTTAATTAATAATAAGTGTTTCTAATTTTAGGAAAATTTAGTCTTTGCTGATGCCTATCTCTTAGTAGGTAGTTTCGTTCAGTATCTATAGTTTTGATTGAATCTACTTTATTTCTGATAGAGTTTCTATTTGTCAATTTACCTCTTAATAACTGTTTGTCACCTTCTCCTACTCCATCGGTTGGTAACGCACAGTTCCTCCATATTGTAGCCCTTCCTCTCGCGCACCCCGGACTACCAACGGCATGTGGCATTCTTATAAATTGCTCTTCACTTGCGCTGACTTTGCCGGTTGATCCACAATCGCTTCTCCTTGTTGAGTTTTCACTTGCGCGCCTCATCCTACCCTCACTAGTCGTTCTCTCAGTCTGTGCCTCAGTTCCCCAAACAGCATCTACACTGGTTCCAGCATCTTCTTCCATACTAGGTTTTCCTTCTTCACTCTTCTTTCTTCTAAAGGGGTCTGTGAAAACAGTGTTCTCTAGTTTACTTAGGTATGCTCTAATATCATTCACTCCCGTAAGCTCATCAATTCTTCTATTTGTTATTTCTGATTTCTTCTGCCCACTTGATGACTTACTATTCTTATTAGTCCTCTCTACGCTTCTAGACGTCCTGTTTCGTGATGCACTTCTTCTGTTAACGTGTGGTGTAGATGATGCTCTATTTCCACAAGTCTCTATTTCCTTATTTCTGTTCTTGTTACCGCAACTGAATAAATCCTCAATGTTTTGATTATTTAAGGACTCTACGTTAACTATGTTTCCGTTTATCTTCATTTTATCTTTAACTAAAGTTGCCCTAAATCCTTTCCCTCGAGCTTCTTTTAATATTGGAATTAAAGAAGTTAGATTATTGTATTAATTGTTTTTTAAAATCTGAACTTCGTCAATTTTGACGTTTTTTTCATTGTTATTTTCAAAATTACAGGAAAACTTGACTTGATACAGATAATACGAATATAGATTCAGGTTTAGGGTACTTCAGTTAAATAGAATCAGTAATTTTTTTCTCTTGTAGCAGAATACATTAATACATATCAGTGTTATCGAAGACTTTAATATAAACACAAGCCAAATCGAATGAAAACGACGCATTACTTTTCTCACAATGAAGCAGCTGAATAACTGGTAGACAGCTCTTGCGCCAGCATAGCATAGGTGATTTCATAACCAATCACTGTAATTACGTGAAGAGTCTTGATGTAACCGAATAATCCATAATTGTTACTCTTACATCCTGACAACTATAATCAATATCGGCAAATTGCACTCCCATCTTATAAGGGAATTGAAACAAGCTCGTTAAACAGCCACTCCTCTTCTGTAAACGCCACATCTGAGCATTAAATCATTTAAGGAGATAATCAGGCGAAAATCTGCACTGAAGAGTTCTTTTTCAACTATTGCCACTGAAGTAACTGCTAGATAGGGCCTAATGTATTTTACATCTAAAAGATAAGCTTCAAGAATTATATCAGGAATCATACAAGAGTTATTTCAATTTCACTATGACGTTAAAACACAAGAGTTTTCGGAATATGTATGATAAGATTTTCTTGTGTTAAATTCTAACGTACCTTGTTTACATGTTTCGACCTATTTATGCGTCATCTTCAGAACTGGTCGTCGTTGGTCTTGGCGCCTCTTGTTGTTTCCTGTGAGGGTGCGTTCGTGTGGTATAGTGTAGAGTCAAAGAGTGTATGTATTTTGAAATTGAGTTGTGTGTTGAGAATTTCGTTGGGGTGTGTTTTCGTGTGTCTGTATATTTCATATTGTTCTAGTGTGTTTAGTTTCTGGCTTTTTGGTTGGATGTGTAGTATTTCCATGTCTGTGTTGATGTCCCTGTGGGTGTGGTTAGCATTTGAAGAGTCCACTGCAAGAATGATGGATGTCATTTGGAATACATTTTTCAGGAGAAGCAATTGAAAGTTTGAAATGCTTAGCGCTCAAAGCTTAACTGTGATTTTCCGATCATTACTGGACAATGACTATCAGTGTTAATGCCATATAACTCTCTATGTACATTCTATATGTCTTAAGCTATGCATTGACAGTCTTGATTCATTTTCGACAAGAAAGTGACATCCATCATTCTTGCAGTGGACTCTTCATTCGTGATGTGTTCTGCATATGTGAAGGTGTTTTGTAATTTTGTTATGGCTGTGATGTGTTCTTTGTAACGTGTTTGAAATGATCTGCATGTCTGTCCTATGTAGAAGTTATTGCAGGCGTTACATTTGAGTTTGTATACGCCTGTGTGGTTGTATTTGTGGAAATACTACACATCCAACCAAAAAACCAGAAACTAAACACACTAGAACAATATGAAATATACAGACACACGAAAACACACCCCAAGGAGATTCTCAAAACACAACTCAATTCCAAAACACATACACTCTTTGACTCAACATTATATCACACGAATGCACCCTCACAGGTAACAACAAGAGGCGCTAAGACCAACAACGACCAGTTCTGAAGATGACCCATATATAGGTCGAAACATGTAAACAAGGTACGTTAGAATTTAACACAAGAAAGTTTTATCATACATATTCCGAAGTGATACAGTGTTAAAAGTTTAGTAATCAAGATGTACAAGAGTTTTATACAACTTTATCAAAAGTATACATACAAAAGTTAATTATTTAGTAATTTTGTATGCATATCATTGATAATGTGTAAAGTAAACAATTTAATGAAATAAAATCCCGTTTTCTTGAAAATAAATGTAAAATATCGACATGATTTTTTTTTTACTCAGAGGCTCAGTATGACACTGTTTTGTTACTCCGCGAAGTTTTCATTTGCCGAATTGCCCGCGCAGCTAGTGTATTTCCCGCCTGCTTCCACTAACGAATGCAGCGCCATTCAGTGACAGTTGCGAGTGACTTTATCATCTGCACTCGTGTGTCAAGATTGAATTAGTCGTGTTGTGTTGCGTGTGTGTGTGTGTTCGGCGTTGTTGCAATGCGATTTTCATTACGTAAACGTGCGTCTATGTTTATTGCGTACATAAAACATGGAGTAACTTAACCTAAGATAACGTAGCGTAACCGAAACTAAACTAGCGAGGCATAGACCAATCTAGCTTAAGGGGTTAGGTACAGCTTACAGCAGTAAAATTTTTGGAAATATTCAACATTTTTTCCTCCAACATTACATCTTGTACAATAATGAAAATTGGTACGTGTAAAACACATTCCTTCTACTATAAGAAAAAAAAATATTTTTACGATTTACAAAAATTATTTATATATACAATTTTTTCAAAATTCATAATGGTGGCAGTTCACTGTGCAGTGATGAAGCGTTTCCCTCATAACTCATGAACTTGTTAACTTTTTCATGTTCTCTCTCTTTTATTTTATTGCTGAAACTCATGTTTACAATATCATGCTCTTTCACCTACATTACTTAATGAATAATATTTTTTTTTATTTTGTGTTAGGAGAAAATACTGATATTTGACCATTTTGTAAAATGAATTTATTTTTTATCAGACAATCTATCAAAGATAGGGAAGTGATCTTGCATCATAGTGTAGATATGACATGCATAAATACACACAAGAAATTTCATTACAAAAAGTTGGAAAATTTTTTAGTTATGTGAGAAACGCTTCATCACTGCGCAGTGAACTGAATTAAAAAAAAAATGTAAATATTTTTTTTTAACTTGAAATATATTTTTTTATATATAGCAGAAGGACAGTGTTCGACACATACTAATTTCCATTATTGTACAAGATACAGTAATGGAGGGAAAAATGTTGAATATTTCCAAACTTTTACTGCTGTAAGCTGTACCTAACCCCTTTACCTAACGTAGAGGAGCATAACCTAACCTAACCTAACTCTCATAGGCAACTTTGTTTACTTACAGCATGTGGAAGGACAATTTTCTGAACAAGAGAAATAAAGGCAAATTTCTTTCAGACATTTTTCTTCCACATCAAAATATAACTTCACTGGTCAGCATTTTCACTAAATTTCTGTAACTGGGTTTAATAAATCTTCTTTACACATAATGAAATTGTTCGGAATTCCCCAGATTGGCAGATTAATATAAACTACAGAATTCTCAACGACATAATTAATTAATTAATTAAGTTGATATGTAAATAAATTAAGGTGATATGTAATTAATTAAGATGATATGTAATTAAGTTGATTTGTAATTAATTAAGGGGGACATGTAATTACTATAATTGGTAATAGTTGAGTGAAATAGAAGTACTTATAAGTTAGGTTTACTTCTGCTTATTGTAGGCGTTATTATAGAATAGTTTTTATTTATAATCCTAGATTTATTGCATCTATTTATTTATAGTTAGAAATAAATTTAGGTTTATTTTATTTTATTTTTACTGCTGTAATTATTATATTATTGTAATGGTATTATTGTATATACTGCCACCGGGTGTATACTGTACTCCAACCATGAGAAAGTCTCCAGGGAATGAAACGAAGCGGGGTGATGCTGTGAATGAATGTTGATGTCATAAGATGTCATAAGGTCACACACGTGGGTACTCGTATCTCCATTGGCTATCTCTCAAAGGACAAACCATAACACTGATATACACATATAAATATAGAAATTTAGCTTCCCTTATGAAAAGGTTGCCAGACTTGACAAAGCATATTGCATATAATTTGGAAACACACCTAAAAGGTAAAATGATATTACATTTGAAACGGTTAGGGAATCGAATATACAAAATGTCAGAAAAATTTACACCTAAGTAGAGTTTGTGCTCATTTACAGTTAAGAAAGGGGGGAAATATCAGACAGGTTAGACTGATTTGAATGCCATATACCGCGAGAAAAATAATAGTACGTATTTGTTGGCATTGATATCTACCAATCAACACCATCGGTTAAGATAACTTGAAATTTCCATTATCACTCCCATACAAATGATTTCTCAATATCTGAACCGATTCTTTGAGGGCACTAATGGTTATTTCCTTCACAATGCTGTGTGTTAGACCCAGGTTTTTACATTTGTTGGCAAAGAAGGAGGGTATGGTACCTCGTGCTCCCACCATCAGACCTATTACATCAATGTGGGACAGGCTATATTTATCTTTATAGAACGGGATTGTTGGTTCATAGATCCGTTTCTTTTCACTGTCCACCTCATGCGGTTGATCTGCATGTGTCTCAAATCTGATGGTGGGATCGAGAATTTATGCCGAGTTGTTCTTAATGGCAATGATATCAATTCAATACTACCCTAGTTACAAAATTAGATCACTGTTAATCTCCTGGTCATTTAATCCCTCCATATAGGAAATAACATATGCAGGAGAGCGCATGATTTTTAAACTGACGTTCTAACTCTAATATTATATATCTACTTCGCTCCAATAGATGACGCAATAGTAAGCACATTCCTTTCCCGGTTTATCTCCTGGTTGGAGAAAGTACCCAACTGTAGTGTTAATAAGTAAGTAAATACATACATACATACATACATACATACATACATACATACATACATACATACATACATACATACATACACATAACAGCCAACTCTTTTTAACTAATAAAAATTAAATAATAATCTATAATTAATAGAAATTTTGAAAATTATAGTGTTTATACTCTGTTATTGTTAATGTTTGTTCTTCAATACATTACTTTATTACAACAGAGAAGTTTTATCCATGGACACTACCATAATATGCACACTTGCAAAGATAGAGTTCATAGTCCACACCTGTGGAGTAACGGTCAGCGCGTCTGGCCGCGAAACCAGGTGGCCCGGGTTCGAATCCCGGTCGGGGCAAGTTACCTGGTTGAGGTTTTTCCCGGGGTTTTCCCTCAACCTTACACGAGCAAATGCTGGGTAACTTTGGGTGCTGGACCCCGGACTCATTTCACCGCCATTATCACCTTCACATTATTCAGACGCTAAATAACCTGAGATGTTGATACAGCGTCGTAAAATAACCCAATAAAATAAAATAAAATAGAGTTCATAGTGTACATATGCAAATCTGACAGTTTACAATAATTTCTATCACTACATACATTGAAGATCTATTGGGATATCACTTGTTAGAGAAACATTAAAATAACCTCATAGTATATCATTTATATCATAGTATATCATTTATATCCGTCAACAATCTTTACTATTGTTTTCCACACACTTTTGCCCTTCACAGTGGTTAACATATCTCAATGACGTTGAATTCAATTTCCTGGATTGTTTTATCCGTTAACTCAGGACGTGGAAAGACGATATAAACTCACCATGAGTCTCTTGCGTTGTTAACATGTGTGTCATATTCTCTGTTGGTCATAAACGTACGAAGGACATAATTATGTAATTATTTGCCAGAGAAATAATTGCAAATTTTTATGCCGCAAATGGCTATTACTAACCAAAGGGTAAAAAAATATAATTATATTGGCGGTACAATTTAACATGAGAGGTATTATCTACTAAAATTATTGTTATTAGATATTTCTTTCAGATTTTTTGTAGGTGTAAGGGTTCGGCCTTTTTATTTCTTTTCTATACGAACTCTTGATCTTAAGCACTACCTTAACACGTGGCGAAATTCACGTGACGAAGAGTGAACACGATGTGAAACCTCTACTTTTCAAGGATTATAGAGGAAGAAGCATTATTTATCTTGAGATACTCAAACCAGTCATCTGATTGCGTTAACTGGAGCTCAATAAATGAATAAACAGCTCATCTTTCCAAGTAACTTAACACAACAATAACCAAACCACACAGCAATTCAATCTACGCAATACACTTCAATTATAACTACAGCAACATAAACACTGACATGAAAAAACTATACATCTAGCCAAAAAACCAGAACTCGACACAATAGAACAATATGAAACTTACTAACACACAAAAACACACCCACAACACATCCTGAACACTCAATTGAATTTCAGAACACACACTCTTTTCGACACAACCATGAACACACACCACCAAAACAGGAAACCAGAAGATAGCGTGGGACCTCACTAGGCTTCGGACTATGACGCACACCACGTCGAAACTAGTCAGTAAGGTAATTTACCGTAATATTAACACTGTAAAGAGTTATAACTTATGCAGTGATTATCTTCAAAGTAAAGGCTATTCAGAAACGGAAGCAATACATGAAAAGAATAGAGAA
The DNA here is from genome assembly GCF_040183065.1 of Periplaneta americana. Classification (NCBI taxonomy): domain Eukaryota; kingdom Metazoa; phylum Arthropoda; class Insecta; order Blattodea; family Blattidae; genus Periplaneta; species Periplaneta americana. The sequence continues at coordinate 161,339,707 of NC_091122.1, read as the reverse complement.
ATGATAAAATAATAATAATGCTAATATAAATCGAAATCTCGGAAAAAATTAAATCCCAGAGTAGTTTTCTCCAGCAGATCTCCCATAAAATCTTCAGGAAATACAGAATGGAAGGAAACTGCAACTAGCAATTTAATTTCATTTATTGCATTCCATAGACCTCACATCAGCATTGCAGCTTTGAGATATTTATTTATTTACTCATTTATTGATTTATTTACTCATTTATTTATTTAATCACTTATTCATTTACTTATTAATTAATTAATTAATTAATTCGTTTATTTATTCATTTATTCATTCATTTATTTATTTATTCATTCATTTACTCATTTATTTATTTATTGACTCATTTATTTATTCATTTACTCATTTATTTATTCATTTACTCATTTACTGATTTATTCACTCATTTACTTATTTATTCATTTCCTCCTTTACTTATTAACTCATTTATTTATTGACTCATTCATTTATTTATTCATTTACTTATTCATTAATTAATTCATTCATTGATTTATTTACTCATTTATTTATTTACTCATTTATTGATTTGTTTACTCATTTATTTATTTATTTACTCATTTATTCATTTATTTATTCATTTATTCATTCATTCATTTATTCATGCATTCATTTACTCATTTATTTATTTACTCATTTATTTATTCATTTATTTACTCATTTATTTATTTACTCATTTATTTATTCATTTACTCATTTATTCATTTATTTACTCACTTATTTATTCATTTATTCGTTCATTTATTTATTCATTCATTTATTTATTCATTCATTCATTTATTCATTCATTCATTTACTCATTTATTTATTTATTTACTCGTTTATTTATTTACTAATTTATTTATTTATTTATTCATTTATTTACTAATTTATTTATTCATTTACTCATTTATTGATTTATTTACTCATTTATTTATTTATTTATTTATTCATTTATTTATTTATTCATTTATTTATTCATTCATTCATTCATTTATTCATTCATTCATTTACTCATTTATTTATTTATTTACTCGTTTATTTATTTACTCATTTATTTATTTATTCATTTACTTATTTATTTATTTATTTACTCATTTATTTATTCATTTACTCATTCATTTAATGACTTATTTATTTATTTATTCATTTATTCATTTACTTATTCATTTATTCATTTACTTATACATTCATTCATTTATTTATTCATTCATTCCATTCATTCATTCACTCATTCATTCATTCATTTATTTATTTATTCATTCATTCCATTCATTCATTCACTCATTCATTCATTCATTTCATCCATTCATTCATTCATTCATTCCATTCATTCATTCACTTATTTATTTATTCATTTATTCATTCATTTATTTATTTATTTATTTATTCATTCCTTTACTCATTTATTTTTTGACTCATTTATTTATTTATTGACTCATTTATTTATTTGTTTGTTTATTAGATATTATTTTCTTGTTTTGATACATACTATCACTTCCTAAAATATTGGATACTTTTTCCTTAACACTCTGCATACTGTAGATTACACAGTAATAACATGTGTCTCTATACTGGCGTGCTTCAATTTAAGGATTATTTTAAATGATTTAAGTACATTTTTCTCCCGTGTGTATTGCATAGCGGTATGGAAGATTCACGTAATCATTAATGTGTCTTAAGTTTTCTAATACAAATTTTGGGATTATTATAATGCCTTCTAAAACTAAGCTAGTATCTTCAGAAAATAACACCCATGTCTGTTCACCATTACTGAATGCAGTTAAAATTACGTAGCCTATCTTCTTACACATTAAGCACCAAACAAAGCAAGCAATAAAACTTAAACGCAATGATAGCGTCATAGACTATGGCTTGTGGTAATAAGTTTACACTTTTTCCGACCAGTAATGGAACTATACATCAGTTTAAATTATATAATGTGTGTCAAAGATCGGTAAACTGACGTTAATTGTGTTATTATGTTAGCAGAAAAACTTACAGACCATTAAATGTCACGTGTACTAACATGTGGAGATATTCATCAAAGTATGCTATATGCAGACAGCCAGCGTGAATTTTGTCAATAAAGTTTTGTGATGTTCACTGTCGTTCAAGTAGTAGAATTTCTGGATAAAGCTCAGCAAATGACTCAATTTCACATACAAACAAATAAACAAAGAAATAGTGGTGGAGTTAGTATGAGTCATAATGGCAGGTAGATTCATTATCTCGCGCCTCTATGTTAGTTATAGAATCAGGATACTCAGCTGCTGAAGCCGTTAGACCTGTGAAGTAGCAGCTTATTTAATTCTAGTCTAAAAATTCACATTTTATTTTAAGAGAGAAATTGATTTATGTAATTGGTTATATTATAATAAGAGAAAGGTGCGCTCGAAGGGGCATTAAAGTTTGTCACACTGCACTGTTTATATTATGTCTTTGGTGAGGTCAGCTAGCGTTCCTATTCTATTTCTGCACTCTGAGAAGTGACAGAGTTCACACTTTTTTTTCACAGAATTTACGCACGCATTTCTCATCTGGTTGGTGGAATCTTGAGTTTTGACACATTTTGTGGTGGTATCCGTGTATTGCGACTCCAACGATGGCATATCTTTGCGGTTGGTTCGGTTTGGTCCAATCCCTGTACAGTAGAATCCCGATTATCCGTCACCCTATTAACCGATTGGCGGATTATCCGACTGTCTATATCTCGCGCTTTTTTTTCTTCAGAAATAAATAACTTATATAAAGCACTAAGTTATTTTGTATATCATATTAGTAGCACAGTCTAGTATATACAGTCACGAAGCTCAATACGTAGGGAATATGCATCCATAGATAGTTGCTAACCACTAGGATCGCTACTATCGCCTCATTACAGACAATACGAAATAGTACCGACATAGTCTATTGTTCCTAGTACCCTCACAACTCGAGCTTCGTGACTGTATATACTAGACTATGTTAGTAGGTTCTACATAGGCCTATTATGTTTTTGCTACAGTGTTTTATTACAAGCCTTTATCGTTACACAGCATTGTCTGCTGTTCGAATTGCCGTTCTATAGTATAACTTGTATATAAAATGTCTTCCAGGGGTGTTAACAGAAAATGCGTTGTGCTAAGTATCGAAAAAAATGGAGATAATTGAACGGTTCGAGAAAGAAAAACTGTGGCTCATCTCGCATCAGAATACGAGATTGGAGTTACAATTGCGCGATTTAATAAAAAAAAAGGATAAAGAGTAAAAAAGTATGTAAATCTACAACATGAGACCTCCTTTATTCCTGTCTTTCCTGAGATAGTCATTACAAAGGGCTTCCTTGTCCTTTAAAAACCCGTCGTTTATAACCAGATTTAAATTAGTGAACTCTGATCCACTACATAGCGAGTTAAATACAAGACAATGGAGGAAATTACAAAATCTTTCATGGTACGGATTATCCGATTTTTTCAATTAACCGTTCAATCCATCCACTTCATTACCACGGATAATAGAGGTTCTACTGTATATCATGGCATCTGTGCAGAAGAAATTACTATCGACTCCTCTCTGCTTTGTCGTCCTTCGTGCGATAACTTCGTTGTAGGATTCGTTGGACGGCAAGGCCCTTTCCATCCTTAGATCCTCTATAAAGAAGGTTTCTCTAGCAAGTAAGTACTTATATCTGTTCGGTGCGGATTTTCCTGCTCAGAGTGCTCTCTTCAGAAATCTGGCCTTGACTTTATCGATTCTTTCCATATCGCTGATTGACAACTTGTCCCAAATCATTTCTAGTCCATATGTAACTACGGGTGCTATTGTTGTATGGAAGAGTTTCATTGCTGTATCCAAACTTAGTGATGACAATTTCTTGATGGGGAAGATTGCTCTGACTGCTGCTGCCGTTCTCTCCTGGATGTGTACGTTGAATGAGGATGCTGTGGTCTCAATCGATAGTCCCAGATATCTGAATTTGTTCACTATTTTTAGTGGTTCATTTTCCAACATAAGGTTTGCATTTGCCGGTATCCTGCCTCCTTTCCTAAATAATAATTGGTTATATTGTGTATAGATCTTGTATTACTGTTTAAAACTAACAACTTCTAATTTCTTCTTTTGGGCACAAGCATTAAACTGAAGAGGTTAGGCCGCTTGGCAGAAATCAATATCAATGACGGAACCAATTGGCGAAGAATGTGATTCCAAGAAGAACACAGACATCAGTAATAACTTAGAAAAATAGGTTAAGGAAAGTAGAGAGTGGAATTGGAAGAGAAGGAATTAGGTCCATTTCCCATTTATTTTAGGTAACATCTCGTCATTTGAATCGCTTTTTTTAGAAATCCTTTAAGTCACGAAATACAAAGTTTTGGAGAAACACAAAAAACTATTTAAAGGAGATGCAAGAGTTAAGAATTGGAATATTTCAAATGGGAAATGTTGGTAAAACATAACGAATATTCTGTATACAGAAGAATATCTAAAAAAAAATTGAATATGAGTTAATATTTATGATTGAAAAAGTTTCACTTATGGTGTTTTCAAAATCTGGTAAATATTTAACAAAATCTCTTTACTTCATGAAGTAATGAAAATTTCGTTAAAAATAATACAAATTTGATTCTCAAAACCAGTATTTAGGAACTGACTTCATAATTTTTGCTTCATGTGAACAAATTTTACTCTAACCTGTATGAAATGTCACCAAGGACATAAATAATGAAGTTCTGCATGAAATAATCTAATACAATAATGCCCCGCTCAAACGTTATTACTGTTTGGATACCTAAATATACTGTAAATTAGGACATATTCAGTAAAATTTTCTATAATCATGTGATTTCATGTCTATTCTACAGAGACATCATTTTATTTTTAATAACAATTCTAATATTAACCTGGCTATACCTTTGGATCAACGATTGAGAACTGGAAACACCGTTTGCTACCCCCTTCCACGACTGGAGCTTGATGATACTGGCCTAAAATACAAACAAATCACTTTACTAGGTATAGGAGGAAAGAAAAGTAGTTCATCAATATAATAATAATATAATAATAATAATAATAATAATAATAATGATTTATTTTAGCTGGCAGAGTTAAGGCCGTAAGGCCTTCTCTTCCACACAACCAGCAAAAAGTGTATATACATATGCATGAACTTACAAAGAATTCAACAATTTGATTTAGATGAGAGTTACATGTATACAAGAGTTATTTACGAATTAAACAACAAAATACTATGAACTATTAATTAAACACTGAAATAAACTGGGTAGCAGAATTAAACTAAAATACATAGAATGTTAATATATTTCAAATTATATTAGATAAACACGTAAACATATACGTAAACAAGGAAATATCACGCTTTTGAGTTTGATAATTTTCATTAGATTTTGTTTAATCAAAATACAGTACAGTATTACCAATGAGTGTTTTTACTCACGAACTGAGCTATCCATGCGGACGTATTCATTATGCAGTGTATATTATACTGTCTACAGCATATTAGCGTACAATATAGACAATGATGTTAAATTGAAAAATATTCATAATATGGATATTTAAACACATTTTTGAAAATGGTGGCCGTTCATTTCGATACAGGCTTCAGTTCTAATGTGCATATTATCGCACTATAGAGTATTGTACGTAACTACAATTACCAGGTTCGTACTTCGTATCAGTAACTCATGTTAAAATAATTCTGTGCCTACTCTATAAAAGAGTACCTTACGTACTGTAAATTCAATCTTCACTTCTGCCCGATCCAAAGAGATAAAATTACTCAGACATGCTATCTACTGTCCGTCCAATTGATTATGTCACAGGGTCGTAGAAAGGGAGGAAATCACGTGACAATTAATTACTTAACGAGGCCCTTTTATTTAAGTTATTTTAAACAATTGTATGGGTATAATTCCTAACAGAAATTAATGTTCTCAGAAAAGAGCTAAGACAGCCCAGCCACTAGCCTTTACAAAGAGGCGAATAGAAGCAGGTGGGGGATACTAGGATGCGACGTAGGCAAATGGACGACAGTACCTATGCGAAAATGATTCAATATTGGAAGCTCTTTCGTCACTGGAAAACGCGAACATATTTTTGGAAAGTACTGTTTACTACGACAGTAAGGCAACTATGACTGCATATGCGGTCTTGGTTCTGTGTGGAGGACGGTTGAACTTCATTAGTAGAAGGGGTGGGAGTAAAGTACATTAAAAAAATCAGGTGCAATAAAAATTGAAGTAAAAATAAAATTATGTCCCTGTACAGTAGGTCTTTCTGTGCTATCACTTTCTGTGGTATCCCGAAAGCAGAAGCTGTGCACAGCAGGACAGCAAGCCTCTACAAGGTAAGAGTTGTGCGTGGAATGACACGGGGACGCGAAAGGTTTTTTGCTACTCGCACATGTGCCCACAAGCTATATCAACAGACATGGAAAGAACGACTCCGACAAGCATGCGAATTTTTTTTACAAATTCTCTGAAGTAATGCAGATTTTATGGACAGGAAATTGAGCTTTTAATAGTCTGCGGCAACACGCAATGTTCTTAACGTGTAAATACGCCACGAGACTGTTCAACAGAATTGTAGCATATCTGCTCCACCGATTGAACGTGTCAGACAATCGACGAGGCTCAAGTCACGTGTTCGTTCTTGCGAAGAGAGTCATAAAATTAGACAGCTCTAACTTTTTGTACAGTATGCAAGGCCGGTTTCATCAGCCAGGTTTACGAGGTGACAAGTGACGGGTGATGATGACATAAGATACGGAAAACAACAGGAAAATATGTGAGCACGCGTCCTTGCAAGGAGATATGTGGCTGTCGGGAAGAAACTACGAGAACTCCAAGCCATTAGGACACTTGTCTCACTCAGTCTCTCCACATTTCACTGATGTAACCTGAAATTGTTTGTGGAGAAATTAATCTATTAAGGAGAGAGGATGGTATTTTTTTAAACTTTTTTCCTATTTGGTGTAAAATATTAATGTTTTGTATATAGAGAGCTCATACCTGTAGCAACTCAACCAAAAATATATATTTTGAAAAAAAAAAATTATCTGGAGCCCATATTTGAAAAAAATATACCCAATGCAGGATTTTACTAAAACCGATACAGTAGAACCCCGATTATCCGTCTCTCTATTAACCGATTGGTGGATTATCGGACTGACTTTCTCTCGGACTTTTTTTTATGAAGTACTGTGCATTATATTAGCACGTTATTTTTTCTAGAGAGGGTTATTACAAGACATTAACCCTTACACAGTATGGTCTACTGTTGGAGTTGTAGTACTGTATAACTTCTATATAAAATGTCTTCCATGATTATCAAAAGAAATCGTGTTGCACTAAATATAAAAAAGTGCAAATAGAGTAGTTTGGGGAACGAGAAATTGTGGTTCATCTCAAAATACAAGTCTGGTGTTACAACCGTGTGCAATTTAATAAAAAATCGAGGCTAAAGTGTATAAAGTATGTACATATACAACATGAGACCTTCACTAATCCTATCTTCCCACAGAAGTCATTACAAAGAGTTTTCTTGCCCCTTAAAAACTCATAGTTAACAACCAGACATAAATCAGTGAATTTCTGGTACACTACCTAGCATGTTGAATACAAGGCCATAGAGAAAATTACGAAAGTGTAAGCATTATTCACTAAATTTACGAAAATGTTTTATGGTACGGATTGTCAGATTTTTTCGATTAACCGTTCAGCCCACCCCTTTCATTACCACGGATAATAGAGTTTCTACTGTATATCTAAACCATTTTTAAAAGTAGATTCATCCAGTTTCTTGCAATGTACTTGCAAAAGCATGCTCTACAAACTGTCTGTAACAGAATTTTGATATTAGTCCCTACGTTTGTAAAATAAGCAATTAAAATTTAATAACACTTTTCTAAATTCCTTTCTTGCAAACAAACGGACGTAGTTAAAATGAAATCAATTAACAAAATTCTGTTACAGAGAAAAGTTTCCTAATAGTCTAAAGAATGTGTGTTCTAAATTTCATGCATGTATATCTTTAATAGTTCAGAAGTTATATCCATTTTCGTCTGACAATGTAGCAAAAAATGAAGTTACCGTAAACCGATAAAAGGGAGCGAGTGATTTAAAAATCCACAGCGCTGGAAGTTTAAAAATGGCGTCTCAACATTCGATAAGGGCACAAATACGCACAAAATATTATACAGGGACATCATTTTATTTTTACTTCAATTTTTATTGCACCTGAGTTTTTGAATATACTTCACTCTCACCCCTTCTGCTAATGAAGTTCAACCGTCCTCCACACAGATACAAGACCGCCTTACGGTCATAGTAAACAGTACGTTCCAAAAATATGTTCGCATTTTCCAGTGACGAAAGAACTTTCAATATTGAATTATTTTCGCACAGGTACTGTCGTCCATTTGCCTACGTCGTATTCCGGTTTCCCCACCAGCTTTTATTCGCCAGCTAGTGGCTGGGCTGTCGTCTTAGCTCTTTTGTGAGAACATTAATTTCTGTTAGGAATTGGACGTCTACGTAATATTATACAACTGTTTAAAATAACTTAAATAAAAGGGCCTCGTTAAGTAATTAACTGTCACGTGATTTCCTCCCTTTTTACGACCCTACGACATAACCAGTTGGATGGACAGTAGATAGCATGTCTGAATAATTTTATCTTTTCGTATCGGGCAGAAGTGAAGATTGAATTTACAGTACGTAAGGTAGGCCTACTCTTTATAGAGTAGATACAGAGTTATTTCAACATGAGTTACTAGTTACGAAGGACGAAACTGATAATTGGAATTAAGTACAATAGCCTATAGTGCGATAATATGCACATTAGAACTGAAGCCTGTATCGAAATGAACGGCCACCATTTTCAAAAATGTGTTTAAATATCCATTTTATGATTATTTTTCAATTTAACTTCATTCTCTATATTGTACGCTAATATACTGTAGATAGTACAGGGACATTATTTTATTTTTACTTGAATTTTTATTGTACCTGCATTTCTGAATGTACTTGACTCTTACCCCTTCACTAATGTCCTTGCTCCCGTCAGACACACAAACTTACGGCCGCTGTTGCATTCGAAGTCTTCAAGCAGTGAAGTAAACACTGCAGTGTATAGTGTGTTTCAGAAATATGGTTGCGTTTTCTATAGAAGAAAGAACCTTTATTAATAATATCGTACTAAAAATTATATTCAAGAAACGATAAATTCAATTTCAGATAATATGCTTCGAAATGTTTTTAATAATATACGTAAAGAATTGAAGCCTGCATTGTAATGAACGGCAACCATTTTCAGCAACTTGCTTAAAAATTCAGATTAGCTTACTTTGAATTGAGGTGGCTAGAAGCAAAGGAATACTAGTGATATTTGTAATAATATGAGTTAAGTGCATCCAGTGTAAGCTAAAGTATCTAAAATTTTAGTGGCAAAGGGATATTTTAATCGCATCACACATTAAAATTTAAATAAAAATATCACCGATTTTACGAAAGCTTAAATATTTAAACCCCATTTTCTCAAACGTAACTTAAGTGCACTTACAGCCCTTTACTTATGACCCCCTCAATTTAAATGCACTCTCTATAGTGTACGGGTATGTTAACATCAATAATTAATATGCTAAATAAAGTAGACATTACATAACGAACATAGCCACCTGAAAAGTTGAGTTTGAAAAAAAAATGTTACTACTCTGCTGTATTTTGATAAATTCCGTAAAAGTGGTGACCAAACTGAAAATCGTAATATCGTATTTCCCGACAATATAAATGGATACACTACTTTTCTCTCCTCCTATACCTAGTAAAATGATTTGTTTACACATTGCACTAGTAACATCAAACTCCTGTAATGGAAGGGGCCAACAGTGTTTCCGAGTATAGCCAGATTAATGTTAAAAATGTTGGTAAAAATAAAGTGATGTCCCTGTATAATATACACTACATAATGAATACCTCCACATGAACAGCTCAGTTCGTGAGTAAAAACACTCATTGTTAATACTGTACTGTATTTTCATTAAACAAAAACCTAATGAAAATGATCAAACTCAAAAGCGCGATATTTCCTAGTTTACGTTAATGGATGAACTACTTTTATTCCCTCCTATACATAGTAAAGTGATTTGTTTGTATATTACGCCAGTATCATCGAACTCTAGTCGTGGAAGGGGGTAGCAAACGGCGTTGATCCAAAGGTATAGCCAGGTTAATATTAAAAGTGTTAGTAAAAATAAAATGATGTCCCTATACTATGCATTCCATACATATCACAGAGTATTTTAAAGAATTTTTTTTTAATTTACTCATTTTTCACCAAAAAATACCATCCTCTCCCCTTAAGTAACAGTTTAAACAGGGGAAATAAATTTCATAGAACACTAATGTAAACTATTGAGTATCAGTTTAAACAGCGGAAATACATTTCTCAGAACACTAACAGGAGCGAAATTTTGCAATAGTAGGGCAGAGACACCCAAGATGTTAAGCGTCGCATACGGAGTAATGAATAGGAAACGAAGTTGAGACACCAAAACATTGCCAAGAGGCGGCTACAGGTTTAAGAAACACGGGATAAAGGATGACGTTAGCTGTTTACGTTACTGATGTAACTTCAGGTTCGTATGCAAAATGAAAGACGTCACGTGAATGGAGCTTTGCTCATTCGGAATTTATTGGTTGCGGGTTTTCTGTTATTTACTGCATTTTAATAAGTTGTTTCGATACAGCATGCCTATTTTCTGTTTATAAAGTAAACTTTTAGTAAGTTCAGCTATTAGGCCTATCTAGTGAAGATAGGTACTTTGAAGATAGAAGTAGTAGTAGTAGTAGTAGTAGTAGTAGTAGTAGTAGTAGTAGTAGTAGTAGTAGTAGTAGTAGTAGTAGTAGTAGTAGTAGTAGTAGTAGTAGTGGTATTTATTTATTTAACCTGGTAGAGATAAGGTCGTCAGGCCTTCTCTGCCCCTCTCCCAGGAGATTCCAACTATAATATGAAGAATAAATGTACAATTAGTATTAGATTTAAAGTTACATTTACAAATAAAATTACAATATTAAATTTACAATTAGAATTACAATAAAAATCAAAGTACCAAAAGATTACCTGACTAATGAAAGCTAGATAATTTATCATAGAAAAACAAAGAATATTTTTATATTTACTGAATTACAAATTAAACCTAGAATAACATAATTGTATAGTGATGAAGTTCTCGGATATTGAAATATTTTGTGATAGATTAAGGAAACTATTTACAAGAAATCAATTACTGACCAAGTGCCTAGTTAGTTTGCGCTTGAATTCAACTTTATTTCGACAGTCCCTGATGCTAGCAGGTAGCGAATTTCAGAGTCTTGGCAGGGCTATTGTGAAAGAGGATGAGTACTGTATGAGGATATTTTATAATCCGCCAATAAAATGTGTAATTTTGCCTGTGCTTGTAAAAGAGTTCAGATATGATTATTTTTCAGCCCAGGACGAAAATATATTATGGTATATAGTGTTTAAGTTGGACATGAAAGTTAAAAAGCGTCGTGATTTACAAAACATTGGACTCTAAAAGACACATTGGACATCTGAAATTGTTTAGTGATTCGATGTATGCAATAGAAAGAGAAAAATACTAGCCACCATATCCCATTATCTCCTGGCTTACAGTCTATACAAAACTAGAAAGGTATTGACAGTTCAGCGGCTTCTAAGCGTCACCATGGCAACCGCTCAATCTAGCCAATCAGAGACCATGACAACAGGCCAACGTTGCCGACTGTTTCGCAGCGAGCACATGCTTTGTTCGGAAGTGTTGATGATGATGATGATGATGAGGATGATGATTATTATTATTATTATTATTATTATTATTATTATTATTATTATTATTATTATTATTATTATCTTTATACAGGGTGTTTAAAAAATACGGGGCATAATTTCAGGTATGTATTTCCCACATGTAGACAATCAAAATAGTTCATTACAACATGTGTCCGGAAATGCTTTATTTCCGAGTTATGGCCTTCACAACATTGAAATTCACCGGAACGTTTTTCTTTCCGCAGGTCGTTGCCGTCAAAGGAGACATTAAGAGGGCACTCTGACAGTTCATTCCGAGGCGAAGGTTACATTCAGTGTTGTGTAGGCGTTAGACTGTGCGACATGTATTCAAATCAAGAGCTGGCAGAGATACACTTCATGTACGGTAAGGCGGACGGCAATGCTGCGCTGGCTCGTCGTTTGTACCAGGAGAGGTACCCACAGCGACAATGTCCAGATCAGAAGACATTTGTACGTCTCCATTACCGTCTGTGCGAGTATGGGAAATTTAACTCTCCTGGTTTGGGAAGGGGACGACCAAGATCTACAACTCCAGAAGTACAGGAGGAGATTCTGGAGGCTGTGAACATGACTCCTTCTATCAGAACACGAAGGGTAGCGTTGCAAGTCAATGTTCATGTTCTCGATTTCTAGTTGTGGGGCCATTTAAAATCATTGGTTTATTCGTCTCCGGTGCCTGATTTGGAATCCCTTCGGCATCGAATTGTGGCATGTTCTGAGGACATACGCAACACTCCTGGAGTTTGGGATCGTGTTCGCAGGTCAATGAGACATCGATGTGAGGTCTGTATTCAAGCAGGAGGTGGACATTTCGAACATCTTCTGTAATGACAACGACCTGCGGAAAGAAAAACGTTCCGGTGAATTTCAATGTTGTGAAGGCCATAACTCGGAAATGAAGCATTTCCAGACACATGTTGTAATGAACTATTTTGATTGTCTACATGTGGGAAATACATACCTGAAATTATGCCCCGTATTTTTTAAACATCCTGTATTAGTCTGGTCAAAGACTACAGTATGATACAAATTTATGAGTTTACGATTTCGTGTCAGCTGCAGACAGGCTGCGCAAATTGCCGCACTACACTACCGCACAGCTTCTCAACGTCGCTCCCTTTCTGCGTGTACGAGAGAGAACTGTCAATACCTTTCTAGTTTTGTATAAAAATTGTAGAAAATTATTAAATTGTAAAATTGTAATAGTACATTATGCAACGAGCCTATAATGATAGTAATTAAGACGCAAGTATGTTTGTTTATGAAACGAGCGCAAGCGAGTTTCATAATTTTCATACGAGCGTCTTAATTATCATTATAGGCAAGTTTCATACGACTTTTTATGCTCGACCATATTTCCAACTTGAAATTATTCAGAAATATTCATTTCATTTGTATCTGATAGAAGATCGGAAGTGACCTTGTTCATAGCTCGTAAATTGTGAGATGTGCGTAGATGCGAAAGTATTGATTTTTTCCGAGGAACAATAATGTCATTGACCTTGATGTAATGCAGAGAATGTATAACCTGGAAATTGATTTAGAATTGAAACACGAGAAGTCAAATTGAATTTATTTGAATATAATTTACAATTAACGCTAATTATTATAGTAACAGAACATAACCTTCTACGACAGTATTGGATTTCCAGCCTCCGTTACGTTTCCCTCGTCTTTCGATTGCGTATCCGAGAATAATATAAAACCTGAACTTTAACGACTAGTTGTACTTTAATGACATGCATTAAAGGACTGCTACCAGGTGTATAATTACTACATTTCGGCATGGTCGAGCATAAAAATTTGTAAAAATTGTAATTGTAATACCGTATTGTAAAATTTTGACTTGTTCCACATCTTAAAGCTTCATTGCTCATGTAAGATCTATGGAATAAAATGAATGAATGAATGAATGAATGAATGAATGAATGAATGAATGAATGAATGAATGAATGAATGAATGAATGTAGTTGCCTTATGAATGATGCCTTATTGGTGTCACTTATGAGATTCCAACCTGTGTTTGGACAGTTGACTAAACAACAAACAACAATTATAAAATAGACGACTACAGCCTGGATTGGATACAGCATGTGTATAGAATGGATGACTCTAGAATTCCCAAAGGAGTCAGAGACGACCAATGAAACGTGGAGAAACCTTTGAAGCCGAACAGGCACTGGCCTATACCCATAGGCCTACCATGATGATGATAACGACGATTTATCCAATTTCTATGAGAGATTCATTTCTCTATGATGATTGAATCTGAGACTAATGGATTTGCAGCAGAGAACGCTAACACGTGAATGAAGACGGATTGCTTTATATTTCGTGTTGCAGAGGTAACAGACCGTGAAATACTAATACGAGTGTACAAATTACACCAACAAAAAACTAACAGATATAATCTTAAAATTTATGAACAATGTCTGCTCGCATTACAGCGCTAAAAAGTGACACACATTGACTTCAGAGTCATGAAAGTACTATGCATTTTTTCGCAGACTCTCTCCGGTAAGAAAATTATCATTTCACCGAGAATACTTTTTGTTTGCTATTCAACTGTTCTCGGCTTTCTAATCTTCTTCAAAAATGTTCTCATGTCAATTACTACTTAATTTCCTCTTCTTCTTGCAGTGCTTCCCGACTGCAACTGTGCCTTTCTTTAGACGAGTAATTTGAGATGTTATCTAAATGTTCATTCGAAGGATAATGCTTCTAGATCTATATTCAATAGACCCGCTTTTATTTCCGGCATGAGTGCAGTTTCATCTTCTTATACGCATTTCGTCTGCAATATTCGCCGGGCTGATCACGTAACACCATCCCTCGAAATGTTGTCCTGGCTCCGTCTAGAAGATCGTAGGAAAATCCACTGTCTTTCCCTGCTCTTTCATATACTGCATTTCTCCACTCCTGTCTATCTCGCGTCTCGTTTCCAAAATTTATCCACCCACTATAATCTAGACATACGATCACAACACTTCTCAATATTATCCAGTCCCACCCACCAAACATCTTCATACTCATCTTCTTTCACTGTGGCTGTTGCTCGACTTTGAAATTCCTTACCGAGTAACGTCAGACTGTGGGACATCAAATAAATTTAAGAATAGAGTAAGGAAATATATTTCAAACAATTCTCGTTAACAACGAAAGAAAAAGGAAAGAAAAACAAGAAGGAAGAAAGATAGAAAGATAGAAATAAAAAATGAAGAAAGAGAAGAAAGAAAGAAAGGCTAAAGAAAGAAAGAAAGAAAGAAAGAAAGAAAGAAAAAGAAAGACAGACAGACTGAAGAAAGAAAGAAAGATTGAAGAAAGAAATAAAGAAAGGAAGAAAGAAAGAAAGAAAGAAAGACTAAAGAAAGAAAGAAAGACTAAAGAAAGAAAGAAAGAAAGAAAGAAAGACTAAAGAAAGAAAGAAAGAAAGACTAAAGAAAGAAAGAAAGAAAGACTAAAGAAAGAAAGAAAGAAAGAAAGAAAGAAATACTAAAGAAAGAAAGAAAGACTAAACTAAGAAATAAAGAAAGAAAGAAAGACTAAAGAAAGAAAGACTAAATAAAGAAAGAAAGAAAGAAAGACTAAATAAAGAAACAAAGAAACAAACAAACAATAAACAAACAAAGACTGGAGCAAAAAAGAAAGAATGAAAGAAAGAAAGGCTAAAGAAAGAAAGAAAAGATTGTTGTTATGTTTTATTTAACGACGCTCGCAACTGCAGAGGTTATATCAGCGTCGCCGGATGTACCGGAATTTTGTCCCGCAGGAGTTTTTTTACATGCCAGTAAATCTACTGACATGAGCCTGTCGCATTTAAGCACACTTAAATGCCATCGACCTGGCCCGGGATCGAACCCGCAACCTTGGGCATAGAAGGCCAGCGCTATACCAACTCGCCAACCAAGTCGACAAGAAAGAAAGGAAGAAAGAAAGAACGACTGAAGAAAGACAGAAAGAAAAAAGAAAGGAAGAAAGAAAGTAAGACTGAAGAAAGACAGAAAGAAAAAGAAAGAGAGAAAGAAAGAAAGACAGAGAGGAAGGAAGAAAGAGACGATAAAGAAAGAAAGGAAGAAAGAGAGACTAAAGAAAGAAAGGAAGAAAGAAAAAAGAAAGAAAGAAAGAAAGAAAAAAGAAAGAAAGACTAAAGAAAGAAAGAAAGACTAAAGAAAGAAAGAAAGAAAGACTAAAGAAAGGAAGAAAGAAAGAAAGACAGAAGAAAGAAAGAAAGAAAGAAAGAAAGAAAGAAAGAAAGAAAGAAAGAAAGAAAGACTGAAGAAAGAAAGAAGAAAGAAAGTAAGAAAGGAAGAAAATTTCCTACTCCCAACTCCACCTTTATAGTCGGCACTGACATATATTTGAATAGTACCTCTACAGTGCAGATAGTCTACAGCACTACAACAGATTTGCAAAGAGACATAATAGTTGTATGATGTCAAAATAAGAATTCCCCAACTCCCTTTTCTGATAGCATAATACATGTACAGTACATCTCCTTTACGACTACACTCGTTTATAACTAAGTACACAATTTTTCAGGTCCCTCGGAACATGTTATAACCAATTTCTACTATATTTCATTAAACGATGCCCTTCAAATCCTACCAATATCACTCAAGTACTCGAAATAGCTGCATGGAGAATGACAGAACAATGTAAAATAAAAACAACTCAGTAAACAATATAGAGTTTTGCAACGATAAAGAAAGCAGTATGCTAATTTTAATTAGTGCTAAAATTAATGCGAGTAAAAAATTAACTCAGAAAATAATACGATAAAAACGACACGCCATGTCGCCGTGCTACATCGGTTGATATACGCAGAGGACGTTCTGAGATAATCAAAATTGACGTGACTAGGTACAATAAAGAGATATATGTTACGTCACAATTTTCCTAAAAACAACAGCAGGAATATTATCTGTCGCGCAGTCCTCAGTAAGTATAAAAACAAAGAACGTTGAACCGCGTACAAATTTTCCATGAGTCGGGCCACTAGCATAATTATTAATATTTGTCCCTATTCAATGTAGGAACAAGAAGAATATAATTGAATCGATTATTATTGAAAGGTCACATGTCCACTTTCTTGACAAATTGATTTATGACCCCCGTTATACTAGGTGTTCATTTCAAAGTGTGTCATAACGTCACTGTTGTGAGTCAGCAATTTGAAGCGAGTTTCAGCTTTTATGTCAGAGAAGTTGTCTATTAATCAAGGCGTTCAATGTGAACTTGAGAACGTGTACGGCAGTGATTGCCAAAAGCTGTGTCGCGACAAATGCCCCTGCCTCCACTCAAGCGTAACCATGGCATCATACCCCCACCTTCTGTTTACAGCCTTCACTTCGATATAAGTAAAGGCATTTATCAGCAGCGGACGTACACATATAATGTGACAAATGTGAAGGATAATATGTTTCGATATCTTTTCCAAAACAGAAAACAGATAATATGTAAAAACTTAATTTTAAGGAGTATGGGAGGAACAGTATTTCTTTTGTGCAGATGACAAAAATATGAGATACTTAAGTTGTTGTAAAATTTTAAATGAAGTATAAAAGAACAATGTACGTTGTCATTATTCTTCTTGTTATGAAGACTACCACGTCCTTACTTGTAACTTGAATATTTAATTAATAAAGAAACAATAAAACGTATCGGCTTCTATGTCTTAATCGGTGTAAAAACGTCGACTTTTTTTTTCGGAATATGTAGTGTAATTTGAATATTTCATTAATAAACAAGCAATAAAAACTATCGGCTTTTCCAAATATCTGCTGTAAAGTACACGTTCTTCTTATGGTAAATAAGAAAATATATTTTATTTTATTTATAATACAAAAATAATGAAGAGGAGGATAAAAGTTAACACAGAAAAAGTGTGTGTAGTTAATAAGTAGAAGAATATTATATTGTTTTTTATTTTTTTGGTCACAGTCCGTCTCTGCATTGCCATTCACTACATTACCTGAGGAGAAACCCACTTCACCCCTCTCCTTGCGATAGTAATGTGGGGGTTGCATTTCTATTACGTCACAATTTCGTGGTGTTTGGCAACCACTGGTATACGGTATAACTTGAACGTCGTAGCAACAGATGGCGGCCTGTACGGTCTGTGTGCTACCATAACCTCTTTCGAACTGTGTTTTGCGCGGGCAAGTCGTACGCAAGGTATTTGTTATCATCGGTTGCGTACGGCAACATTCCACAATACAAATCAAATGCTCCGTGTCCATGTTGACCGTCGAAGTTAATGTCAACAAATACTTTACGTAAGTAATCGTCTTAACCCTCTCCCCATATCCCGACAGTAAGTAAAAAACTCACCCTAGTACGTGTTTCCAAACAGTTCACATTCCTGCCACTACTGGAGTTACCGTACGTATCGGTAAGTAGTCTTGATAATGAACGCCGTACTTGCTAGGCAACTTCTCTGGCACATAGGTAATACACCTCTGCGGAAGTGTAGGAAGATTGAATTTTCTAGGCTCATCGGCTAGCCACATGACGTCATACAGCGAGCCATGACACACTTTGAACTGAACACGCAGTATTCTTGTTAGTGTAGCACACTGTTTGCTGAAGAAAAGACACAAGTAAGTGCACTCTACCGAATGTTACAGTGTAAAGAAGTTTCCGTTTAGTATTGAAAAGGCACGTGTTCAGGACATGTGACCTATCAGTAACAAACTCTCTTCTTTTCCATCATTCTTTGCATGATGTACAGTATAAAATATCACGATTCCATTCTTTGTTTGCAACAGTTACAAAATTGCGAGTAGGTGAATCATTAGGAAAAGAAGTGCCTGAAGATCAGAAAATGTAATTTTAAATTTCACAGTATTCAGTGATGGTTTTTGATGCTAAGTCCCGGATAGGCATTATGAATATATTTATGGAGTAATGACATGCATTCAAGTTACTGCACAGAACTAATGTAATGTATCCTAATGACTTGAAACTACTTTAAAGTAAATCATATTATGGAAAAGTTGCAATAAATAAGAAGAAAGTTGAAGATGTCAGTCAAGTTATGCAGTATGTACTTTCTGAATATCTTCAATTTTATGAAGAAATTCCTCAGTAGCCGATAGAAGAAAAAACAATGAAGATTACTGAAAACTTCAGAGGAAGTGTTTAGTGAAGAAACTTAAAAGCTTTTATGCTTTTAAATTGCTTTATTTCAGAAATAAAATATATTGCCGTGGCAAAATAATGTTTTTAATGGTTATATTCTTAAATATTTGTTAGTCAATAATAGTTAAAACACATTTAAGGACATAAAAATGCATTTTATTGCGTTTTACTTATTGTTTATTATTCAAAGGACACAAGTCCATCATAAATATTATTTTTTTTACAGTTAAGTTTTAGTGATGTTACCATTAATTTATGTATGTAAATGTAACTTAACAACTTTGTCGTCGAATGAAAAATATCTGATTACACTACGAAGTACCGTTAGCAAAATAAACAGTTTTTTTTGCTTCTCCTGTAAAAATGGACAAAAGTGGACATGTGACTTTTCAAAAATAATCGGTTCAATTACTTGTCTCAAAATTCAGTGTTAGACCATGGGCAAAATAATTCATATTTGTCCGAATTCAGTGTCGGACCATGAGCAATATTATTGTTTTTACGAACTCGGTGTTGGACCATAGACAATATAATTGCGTACATTTTGTCCGAATTGAGTCATGGGCCATACGTTTTGTTCGAATTCAGTTCGGGTAATATATAATATAATTTGTCTCCATATTAAATGCTGGACCATGAGCAGTATAATTCAGTTTAGCTCGAATTCAGTTTGGGTCATAAATAATATAATTTGTCTCCGTATTAAATACTGGATCATGAGCAATATATTCAGTTTTGTTCGAATTCAGTTTCGGTCATAAATAATATAATTTGCCTCCGAATTAAATACTGGACCATGAGCAGTATAATTCAGTTTTGTTCGAATTCAGTTTGGGTCATAAATAATATAATTTGTCTCCGTATTAAATGCTGGACCATGAGCAGTATAATTCAGTTTGGATCATAAATAATATAATTTGTCTCCGTATTAAATGCTGGACCATGAGCAGTATAATTCAGTTTAGCTCGAATTCAGTTTGGGTCATAAATAATATAATTTGTCTCCGCATTAAATACTGGATCATGAGCAATATATTCAGTTTTGTTCGAATTCAGTTTCGGTCATAAATAATATAATTTGCCTCCGAATTAAATACTGGACCATGAGCAGTATAATTCAGTTTTGTTCGAATTCAGTTTGGGTCATAAATAATATAATTTGTCTCCGTATTAAATGCTGGACCATGAGTAGTATAATTCAGTTTTGTTCGAATTCAGTTTTGGTCATAAATAATATAATTTGTCTCCGTATTAAATGCTGGACCAAGAGCAGTATAATTCAGTTTTGTTCGAATTCAGTTTGGGTCATAAATAATATAATTTGCCTCCGAATTAAATACTGGACTATGAGCAGTATAATTCAGTTTTGTTCGAATTCAGTTTGGGTCATAAATAATATAATTTGTCTCCGTATTAAATGCTGGACCATGAGCAGTATAATTCAGTTTTGTTCGAATTCAGTTTGGGTCATAAATAATATAATTTGTCTCCGTATTAAATGCTGGACCATGAGCAGTATAATTCAGTTTTGTTCGAATTCAGTTTGGGTCATAAATAATATAATTTGTCTCCGTATTAAATGCTGGACCATGAGCAGTATAATTCAGTTTTGTTCGAATTCAGTTTGGGTCATAAATAATATAATTTGTCTCCGTATTAAATACTGGACCATGGGCAGTATAATTCAGTTTTGTTCGAATTGAGTTTGGGTCATAAATAATATAATTTGTCTCCGTATTAAATGCTGGACCATGAGCAGTATGATTCAGTTTTGTTCGAATTCAGTTTGGGTCATAAATAATATAATTTGTCTCCGTATTAAATGCTGGACCATGAGCAGTATAATTCAGTTTTGTTCGAATTCAGTTTGGGTCATAAGTAATATAATTTGTCTCCGTATTAAATGCTGGACCATGAGCAGTATAATTCAGTTTTGTTCGAATTCAGTTTGGGTCATAAATAATATAATTTGTCTCCGTATTAAATGCTGGACTATGAGCAGTATGATTCAGTTTTGTTCGAATTCAGTTTGGGTCATAAATAATATAATTTGTCTCCGTATTAAATGCTGGATCATGAGCAATATATTCAGTTTTGTTCGAATTCAGTTTCGGTCATAAATAATATAATTTGCCTCCGAATTAAATACTGGACCATGAGCAGTATAATTCAGTTTTGTTCGAATTCAGTTTGGGTCATAAATAATATAATTTGTCTCCGTATTAAATGCTGGACCATGAGCAGTATAATTCAGTTTGGGTCATAAATAATATAATTTGTCTCCGTATTAAATGCTGGACAATGAGCAGTATAATTCAGTTTTGTTCGAATTCAGTTTGGGTCATAAATAATATAATTTGTCTCCGTATTAAATGCTGGACCATGAGCAGTATAAGTCAGTTTTGTTCGAATTCAGTTTGGGTCATAAATAATATAATTTGTCTCCGTATTAAATGCTGGACCATGAGCAGTATAATTCAGTTTTGTTCGAATTCAGTTCGGGTCATAAATAATATAATTTGTCTCCAAATTAAACGCTGGATCATGAGCAATATAATTTATTTTTGTCTGGATTCATGTGTTTGTACGGAGAGCAATTTGCAAGTCAACATTTCACACTGTAGTGAACCAAGCAATCTTCAACCGATAATGTGTCTACATCTGCTTATTCGTGTATCTGTGTGTAAGTCGGTAAACAACAGGAATGCCACTTGGATTTAATAACAACAATAACAAAGTTTATATTTAAAGGCAGTTTATATGCATTAAAATATTTTTTTTCTAGTCATAGACGAAACAAAAAAAAAATTCATGAGCCAGCCTCTTTATTTTCAGGGCCCACCACATTTTGTCCAGATATGCAATGAAATATATTAAACAACATTAAATATCTCTGCATTGTAAACACATGCTCTCAGAGACGCTCTGCAGTTGTGTAGGAGAATATCTTGACCTTGCGTAACGAATGTAACGACATTAAGTTTAAAAGCACATTCGAATTTCTTTCTGCAATCGCTTTTGTTAACATTGTGTATTAGTCGTAGTGACATAAAAGAAAATATAAACCTTAAAAATGTGTAACTCAATAAACAATTTAGGCACTACATACAATTTTTAGTCGCCATGGCTACCTTGCGTCCGGAATTTGTCTATCTCTGATTTTTACAATAAGTAAAACGCATCTAGATACTTTAGATCTAATTAAAGTTTGGTGTCCACACCTCTGGAGTAACGGTTATCGCGTCTAGCCGCGAAACCAGGTGGCCCGGGTTCGATTCCCGGTCGGGACAAGTTACCTGGTTGAGGTTTTTTTCCAGGGTTTTCCCTCAACCAATTTAAGCAAATGCTGGATAACTTTCGGAGTTGGACCCCGGACTCATTTCACCGGCATTATCACCTTCATCTCATTCAGACGCTAAATAACCTAAGCTGTTGATAAAGCGTCGTAAAACAACCTACTAAAAAAGAAATAAAGTTTGGTATTAACAAATAAAAACTGTAAATTGCAGCACAAACTTAAAATAAAACACATTATGAGTGCGTGCTTTAATAGTCTTTAAATTACAATAATTGATTGTAAAGATTTTAAGTGTTTCAAGTGAACAATTGTTCTTTCTTTCTGATAAATGATATGATATGATATGATATGATATGATATGATATGATATGATATGATATGATATGATATGATATGATATGATATGATATGATATGATATGATATGATATGACATGAAGGGTCCAGGGGAAGAACCTGCTAAGTCACATTTCACTGTTTTTACAGGAGAGCAAGTTTAATGTTTCAAGGTCCATTACATTCTATTGTATCTGAGTTATCATTCTTCCAATATATCTGGCTTAATCAAGTTTTTACTCTGTACAATTAAACCACTGAAATCTCTACTGCCTCAGGTATTTCATGGCATCCAAAACAAAAAATTGAAAATTTTGGACTTAACAGGTTTTTCCCCTGGACCCTTCATATGATATGATATGATATGATATGATATGATATGATATAATATGATATGATATGATATGATATGATATGATATGATATGATATGATATGATATAATATAATATGATATATGATATGATATATGATATGATATGATATGATATGATATGATATGATATGATATGATATGATATGATATGATATGATATGATATGATATGATATGATATGATATGATATGATATGATATGAAGGGTCCAGGGGAAGAACCTGCTAAGTCACATTTCACTGTTTTTACAGGAGAGCAAGTTTAATGTTTCAAGGTCCATTACATTCTATTGTATCTGAGTTATCATTCTTCCAATATATCTGGCTTAATCAAGTTTTTACTCTGTACAATTAAACCACTGAAATCTCTACTGCCTGAGGTATTTCATGGCATCCAAAACAAAAAATTGATAATTTTGGACTTAACAGGTTTTTCCCCTGGACCCTTCATATGATATGATATGATATGATATGATATGATATGATATAATATGATATATGATATGATATGATATGATATGATATGATATGATATGATATGATATGATATGATATATTTATTCATCTATCATATATCTGTAAGACAGACCCGTTACAATTTTATATTACCCCAGATTTACCTTAATTTACAATTTTAATCATCTATGCCAAGTCTCACGACTAAAAAAAAATAATAAAAACAAAACAAAAAAATACACACACATATACACTACAAGCTCAATTTAATGCACCATTACTTTTAAATTTCTCTTCCCATTTCATCTTCACTATCATTAAAAATCTGCCCAATTCATTTAACTCTTTTATATTAGTTATATTACATATTTTCTTATATGCTACATATCTATTCATATTCAAAAATTTATTATTATTTATCCACTTTTCCCTTGTATTGACTGTTTCTTGACATTCTAATAATGTATGGAACGTGTCTTCTCCCATGCCGCAAAGGGGGCAGATATCCTTCCCTATGGTACCCCTCCTGTTTTTCAATTTCCATATTCCTAGTCTCCACCAAGCTAAGCCCATCCTCACTTCCCTATTATTTATTCTGACATATTCTTCTTGTTCCCATGACGTTTTAATGTCCTTATAGATACTTACTGTTCTTAATTCGTTGAGATTTTGATATAATTCCTGTCTCATAGTTACATTACACCTCTCTTTTACGATTTTATAAAATGCATTTAAATTCATTACTCCAGTTTCCTCCCATAGCCATCTTAGACCTAATCCACTCACCTTGTTCTTTAAATCTTCTAGCCAATTGGATTTCAAATTCGTATCCCGAAGAAACTGCAAACACTTCTTTTCAATGGCACTATCTTCCTTCTCCATAATATGACCTAAGAATTTTACATCTTGATTACACAACTTTTAAAATTGTATCACTTCGGAATATGTATGATAAGAACTTTCGTGTGTCAAATATTATTAACGTACCTTGTTAATATGTTTCGACCTATTTTCGGTCATCTTCGGAACTGGTCGTTGTTGGTCTTGGTGCCACTTGTTTCCTGTATGGGTGCGTTCGTAGTGTAAGAGTCAAAGAGTGTATGTGTTTTGAAATTGAGTTGTGTGTTGAGAATATCGTTGGGGTGTGTTTTCGTGCGTCTGTATATTTCATATTGTTCTAGTGTGTTGAGTTTCTGACTTTTTGGTTGGATGTGCACTATTTCCATGTCTGTGTTGATGTCTCTGTAGGTGTGGTTGGCATTTGTGATGTGTCCTGCATATGTGGAGGTGTTTTGTAATTTTGTTATGGCTGTGATGTGTTCTTTGTAACGTGTTTGAAATGATCTGCCTGTCTGTCCTATGTAGAAGTTGTTGCAGGTGTTACATTTGAGTTTGTATACGCCTGTTGGTTGTATTTATTTGTTTATGTTTTTGTGTGTTGAGATGTTTTTGTAGAGTGTTATTTGTTCTGTATGCGATGTTGTAGTTTAATAACACTCTACAAAAACATCTCAACACACAAACAAACAAATACAACCACACAGGCGTATACAAACTCAAATGTAACAGACAGGCAGATCATTTCAAACACGTTACAAAGAACACATCACAGCCATAACAAAATTACAAAACATCTCCACATATGCAGGACACATCACAAATGCCAACCACACCTACAGAGACATCAACTTAGACATGGAAATACTGCACATCCAACCAAAAAGCCAGGAACTCAACACACTAAAACAATATGAAATATACAGACACACGAAAACACACCCCAACGATATTCTCAACACACAGCTCAACTCAATTTCAAAACACATACACTCTTTGACCTCTACACTACGAACGCACCCACACAGGAAAAAAGAGGCACCAAGACCAACAACGACCAGTTCCGAAGATGACCGAAAATAGGTCGAAACATATTAACAAGGTACGTTAATAATATTTAACACAAGAAAGTTCTTATCATACATATTTCTAAGAATTTTAGTTTTCTTACTATTATCGTTCCCATAATACTATCTACCCCTATTTCGAATCTAACAGCTAGGTTAGATGCGTTCCACGGTATTCCTAGAAATTTCTAACAAAATTTAAATCTAATTCTATCAATAAGCTGGCTAGATAAATCATTACTCCAAATTTCTATATTATACAATATTTTCGATTCTACAATAGCTTTATAAATATTAAACAGGTATTTTCTCTAAATGTTAAATGTTATGTTTTATTTAACGACGCTCGCAACTGCAGAGGTTATATCAGCGTCGCCGGATGTGCCGGAATTTTGTCCCGCAGGAGTTCTTTTGCATGCCAGTAAATCTACTGACATGAGCCTGTCCCATTTAAGCACACTTAAATGCCATCGGCCTGACCCGGGGTCGAACCCGCAACCTTGGGCCTAGAAGGCCAGCGCTATACCAACTTGCCAACCAGGTCGACTTTTATCTCTATATTCTGCCATTTGTTCAAGCATCTTTCTGATAAAATACATTTTCTTCTTTCTTAATGACGTGCACGCTATCAAATTATTCTATTGGAGCACTCATTTCTAACCGCCTAGCTTTGTTTTGTTTGTGTATGTCCACTGAACAGCAAACCTGAACTAAATAGCGTTGGATGACGTCAAGCTATACCCTATATATACCTACACAGCTGCCGGTCGCTTGAAGCCTTTAGATAATCAAAGGTAGGATTCTAACTTTAAGGTATGCATGGCACGTAGGCCTGCTTAGACCACTCTTTGTTGCCGATCTTCAATTAAACTAAGACAAAACCGTCGATGTTATGCAAATAAACCAGTAAGGACACAAGTTCTGTTATTTGCTCTACAAAATTCCTCAACATCACCTCTCCAAAGTCTCCAGTTTTCCTGGAATAAGTATCAATCGGTTCTTTTCTCAAAACCCGTTCACAAAAGGCCAACAAGATATTATACTTTTTGTTTAACTCACTGCCTGATTCATGTCACAAAAAGACCCTATTTAGTCCCCTTCCACTCTGTGTAAGAAAATGATGCGAGAAAATTATCAAAGGTTTTGTAAGGTCAATAAAAACGTCAGGTTCCAATATTTTTAATTCTGCGTGCTTAATTGGATCGTAAAGCAGAATTTAAGGACCACCGCGTGAGATTGCGTCCTTGTGTAGGAATAGAAGTTATTCTAATTTACATTATTAGAGTTATAAGGCTAAATCAAGGTCTTTGAGGTGGGTCGGATGTATGCCTAACACGGAACGCAAATTATTACTCGCCTTCTCCAAATAAAAAAAAAATAGGAAATACACGTGACTCCAATAATTGGCTTTCTTTGGACTCTAGAACATGCGCAGGCTAGATTACAATTATTTTCATTCGAAAAACTAACAAGGAAGGCTGGCCAAGTGATAATGGATATCCACAACGAATTTTTCTCCATACTTTCCAGTGTCCTCATAGATTTCTACATCCGGAGAAGGCCTAGCCTTCGAGATACGATTTTTTTCAAAACAATCGCTTGACACTCTTCGGAAGGCAAAGTGGGAGGTTTACGAAGAAGTGCACTGCTTGGCTGAGAATGGGTCAACGAGAAGAGCAGACATTATAGCCATCGATCGCCAGAATCAAAAAAGCTTCATTCTTGACCCCACTGTCCGTTTTGAGAAGGATGATCAACAAGCCAATAACGTTAACGATGAAAAGAAGTCTATTTACAATCCATATATTCCTCACTTCAGTGAGAGGTACAAAATGAATATTAATACGTGGGAAGTGAAGGGATTTCTTTTTGGCGCTAGGGGAACTTCATTTAATTTAACCAAAACCATTCTCTATACTCTATATGGATTGTCACCTGGAATGGAATGAACAAGTGAATCACACTTCCAAAAAAATATTTTCTATTATTCACTCATTAAAGCGACTGAAGCACTTTCTTCGTGATAAATTAAAATTAATCCTTGTACAAACACTCGTGATGCCACACTTCGACTACTGCGATGTTATATTAAGTAACCTAAATGCAAATTTGAGCAGCAGGCTACAACGTGTGCATAATGTGTGCGTCCGTTATATTTGTAATATTCGTAAGTATGATCATGTTTCCCCGTCTTTCCAAACTCTGTCTTGGCTAAGGCTAAGCGATCGACGAGCCCTGCATTCTCTTGTTCTCTTATTTCAAATTCTACGCTCCGCTACCCCAATCTATTTGGCTTCTCGTTTTCAAAATTTATCCGCATATCATCAGCTAAGTACAAGATCTCATCATAACAATTTACTCATTACACCCTACCTCAAGACATCTTTATATTCTTCATCTTATACAGTTTCAGTTGCTAGAAATTGGAACTCGCTACCGAGTGATGTAAGGGGTTGTTGGACAATAAATTCATTTAGGTCAAAATTACATAAATTCTTACTTAATAAATTAATTGCCGATTAATATTTATTACATATAATGAAACTAATATCTGTCCATGCTTATTATTATCATTAATTTCTCTAAATAGATTTACATAACCTCTAATGACAATTACATTATTAATATCCTCATTATAGAAATATATTTTAGATTTATATATTTTTTTTCCTCCCTGTAACATAGTTCTAGTAAGCTTATATTAAATTAATTTTCATCATTTTACTAGCTATCTCAAATCTCAAATTAATTATAATTGATTGAATTAAATTAGCTCATAAATTAAGTTACTACTTTACCTTATAGGTTTATCTAAATTTAAATAAATATGTAGTCTACTAGTCGTTAAAACTTAACTGAAGAATATTGCCGGAGAACCTTTTAAGTGTATTGTAAATATTCGTAATTTAAATATGTATTGTATTGATTAAGGCTGGTTGAGTGGAAGAGAAGGCCTTATGGCGTTAAGTCTGCCAGCGAAAATAAAACATTATTATTATTATTATTATTATTATTATTATTATTATTATTAGTATTATTATTATTCTCTTTTCTCTTAAAATTTCTAATGAGGACATTAAGAAAATTTGTCTAATGGTATTGTGAGATTCTTTATCCATTTTACACAATCACTTGAGTAACCCCAAAAAGTGGCCGTAAACAGACAAGCAGACATGCGGCATGGTTTGAAACCATTACTCGGTACGGGCGATTCTGGAAACCTGTTCTACATTGAATGTTTGTAAATATAGTCATTACAGCATGGCAAAAATTACGCCTTATATTCCATGTAATAAGAAATACAAACATATATCTTTACAGGTCAAACTCGGAACAATAACTGTGGCTTCGACAAAGATTCTTGTTCCTTGTATGTAAGACGGTCGGCACGATAACTCTATTAGACCTCTCTAGGGAAGCTGTTTGTATTTGAGACAACCGCCATTATGAATCATTGCAGAATTCTCTGACACGAGATGGCCTCAAAAGCCTTACAGCGAGACTATTTTTACCTCTATTATTTCAGATCAATGGAGCGTCGCATAGCAGTCCAACGTCATAAGAATGGACAAACGAGATTATTTCGAAATCAATTTCATAATGATGTTGTCTTTTATGTTTAATAGCAAATGTTCATATAAGCTACTCACAGCAAAGATCTATTACGTATAGTCGACCTGGATAGTGTAGTCGGTATAGCGTTGGCCTTCTGTGCTCGAGGTTGCGGGTTCGAACCCGGCCCAGGGCGATGGCATTTAAGTGCGCTTAAATGCGACAGGCTCATTTCAGTAGATTTACTGGCCTGGAGTAGTATTAGGCTACGGCTCCACTAGCTATATTTGACGGCTGCTGTGAGCTGCAGTCTACTGCCTGAAAATGGAATACACGCAAAACAAGTGTAGGTGGCTATATGGGCAGTATTTCACTGCGCCTAACAGAATTATGGCGGCAGTGCCAAGGTCTACTGCCAGGGGAATAGAACATGTTCCATTTTCGTGCCGTTATCTGTCGCCGAAGCCTGGCTCCACTGGCCGTAGTAGTCCTCCTGTTTCCAATTATCCATGAGGCGAAACATCCCCTATGTATGAGCATTATTACTTGGTATGCTCACTTACTTACTTGCTTACTTACAAATGCCTTTTAAGGAACCCGCAGGTTCATTGCCGCCCTCGCATAAGCCCGCCATCGGTCCCTATCCTGTACAAGATTAATCCAGTCTCTATCATCATATCCCACCTCCCTCAAATACATTTTAATATTATCCTCCCATCTACGTCTCGGCCTCCACAAAGGTTTTTTTCCTTCCGGTCTCCAAACTAACACACTATATGCATTTCTGGATTCGGCCATACGTGCTACGTACCCTGCCCATCTCAAACGTCTGGATTTAATGTTCCTAATTATGTCAGGTGAAGAGTACAACGCGTGCAGTTCTGCGTTGTGTAACTTTCTCCGTTCTCCTGCAATTTCATCCCTCTTAGTCCCATCCTAAGAACCTTATTCTCAAACACCCTTAATCTCCGTTCTTCTCTCAAAGTGAGAGTCGAAGATTCACAACCATACAGAACAATTACTTCGTATGCCTAGAAGAAAATTCCGACATCTAGTAGAACTAAACAAATTTAGGTGGATATTCCCTAAGTTTGTGATGCATTGCAGCAAGCATGCCTCCGTGTTTTTCTGTTGCTTAATATTGGATGTATCCAGCATTTTCTTTGATGCAATCTTCGACGACAGCGAGCCAATAGCAAACATACAATCACCTTGATAAATAGTGTGCTCATTTTCACTGCAATTTTTGCTTGATCTTGTAGTACACAAAGAACATCACAACGCTGTTTTCAGCTGAACAACAGGAGTGGAGCCGGGCCAGAGCAGAGCGGAGCAGTAGACTACGGCTTTCACACGCATAAAATTTACATCAAGTAGAGCCGCCTTCTTGCAGTACAAATCTAGGCAGTAGAATGCAGCTCACAGCAGCCGTCAAGCACAGCTAGTGGAGCCCTAGCCTTAGTATTAGTAGTGGTAGACGGGGTCGTGATCTTGGTGGTCGTGGTGGTGGCGGTGGTGGTAGCAGTAGTAGTGGTAGTAACAGTGGCGATAGCAGTAGCAGTGGCAGTAGTAGTAGTATTATTAATAATAATAATAATAATAATAATAATAATAATAATAATAATAATAATCTGTTCCTCCATTCACTGTTTGAGTCGCTTGAGAAACTTCTTGCCCCAGCAACTAAAACTTACCCTAGTACAAACCCTAGTAATGCCGCACTTCGATTATTGTGACGTTTTGTTAAGTGACCTAAGTTCTGAACTGTCAGTCAAGTTACAGCGAGCTCAGAATATGTACGTTAGATACATGTGCAACATCCGACGATATGATCACTAGGGAACGGAATTTGGAGTAGTAAAAGCTAGTATTGGCATCTACACAGTCATTTGTTTACAACCCTTTATACCAAGTTCTCCCCTCCATGGCATACTCGCAGATCTCTGCACGTCAACAACAGGTGAACGGGACAGTTGTCGCATAAGAACATCAACATGCAGGTTTGCAGTTCAGCGTAGTGAAGTGCAGGTACAATGCCGAAAGTGAAACCAACTAACAATGCAAAATTGAAAGACTATATTTGTAAAAGCTAAGATCGAGTATCAAAATTCAGGAAACAATTCCCTAAATTGTCGCTACCCCCATGTCCAGTTCTTGAGAGATGGGGGGTCATGGTTAGAAGCTTGCAATAATTATTATTACGCACATCACCTCCAATCTGTGGAGAAAGCGGTCCAGTCTTTCGACTGCGATTCAAATATGCCAGGAACTGCTGAATGATAGAATAATCAAAAAAGAAATCATGGATATTAAGTCAAATTTTTTTATATTTACCGGATGCCATTATTCGATTAGTAAAGTCAGGAGTAGAACTAGTTAAGCAAATAAATATTATGAGTACTATTGTAAATAAACTGAGTGCAGTAGAAAGTGAAGTAGGAAAACGTGTTGGTGAAAAAATGAACAGAGTTTTGATTAAAAATGATAGGTACAGTATTCTCAGTCGGATTTCAGATGCACTAACAAACACGTGTCCCAATGACGTCATTCAACATGTGAATTTAATTGACGTATTTTGTTTCAAGTACTCTCCAATTGTCTCTGCAGATGTAGAGCGGAGTTTTTCCATGTTAAAAAATTTCCTTCCTTGCAAAAGAGAAAAGTTGTGTTTAGAACATTTGAAAATGATATTTACAATTTATTATAACAAGGCACAGCAGGAATAATTGTTTCATCACCAAAACATAGCATTAATTGAAAATGCCATTTCGTTTGGCTCTACATTTTGTTCAACATTTAATGATACTCTATTAGGCTATGTTGTAAATATTGTAGTATTATATATATATATATATATATATATATATATATATATATTCTAAATACTGTAGTGTACGTTGTGTACATATTATCATATTTCATGATATTGTAAATAAAGGTTTTAATTTAGCACGCTCCTGACAGAAAAACACACACATTCAGAGTCGAGTTCCATACAGAAGACAACTATCAGCCATCAGTATTTCCCCTGACACGCGAGGACGCAGAGACTGACTCATAATAATCTCTTTCTATTATCTAATATTATTTGAAATATATTAACATTCTATGTATTTTAGTTTAATTCTGCTACACTGTTTATTTCAGTGTTTAATTAATAGTTCATAGTGTTTTGTTGTTTATTTCGTAAATAACTCTTGTATACATGTAACTCTTATCTAAATCAAATTGTTGAATTCTTTGTAAGTTCATGCATATGTATATACACTTTTTGCTGGTTGAGTGGAAGAGAAGGCCTTACGGCACAATTTAGTGTTAACTAAGACAATTTGGATCGAAAGAATGATTAACGTAATGAAGGAAAATTAATATATTACTTACTGGCTTTTAAAGAACCCGGAGGTTCATTGCCGCCCTCACATAAGCCCGCCATCGGTCCCTATCCTGAGCAATATTAAGCCATTTTCTATCATCATATCCCACCTCCCTCAAATCCATTTTAATATTATCTTCCCATCTAAGTCTCGGCTTCCCTAAAGGTCTTTTTTCCCTCCGGTCTCCCAACTAACACTCCATATGCATTTCTGGATTCGCCCATACGTGCTACATGCCCTGCCCATCTCAAACGTCTGGATTTAATGTTACCTAATATGTCAGGTGAAGAATACAATGCGTGCAGTTCTGTGTTGTCTAACTTTCTCCATTCTCCTGTAACTTCATCCCTCTTAGCCCTAAATATTTTCCTAAGCACCTTATTCTCAAACACCCTTAACCTATGTTCCTCTCTTAAAGTGAGAGTCCAAGTTTCACAACCATAAAGTGCTGTGGTCGTGCCAGAGAATCAGTCCCATTCCGAGGCTTATTTGAAGCTGTTTTTTTTTACGGTGATGGGTTTGTTCGCCCTTCGCCCAACCCCCAAGCTGGAAGACCACCCCTCATCGGCTGTCTTATTCAATATATTCACAGCTACCCTCCATATCTGGAGGCCATCACCTCATCCGCAACCTGAGGACGCGTGATGCCGTGGTGATAGGGGCCCACAATACAATATATTGAAAATAAATAATCTTCAAAAGTAATAATTGGAGAAAAGTAATATTCTAGAGACGAAAAGCAGTCTTTCTGACAATCGGCTTTTAAAAGTAGTAAATGTCTGACAGCCCTTTACACTATGAACATTAAAACGCGTTATTTTCACTATTAGACTATATAGGCCTACAATACAAATGGCGTGGAGTAACGGTCAGCGCGTCTGGCCTCGAAACCAGGTGGCCCGGGTTCGAATCCCGGTCGGGACAAGTTATATGGTTGAGGTTTTTTCCGGGGTTTTCCCTCAACTCAATACGAGCAAATGCTAGGTAACTTTCGATGCTGGACCTCGGACTCATTTCACCGGCATTATCACCTTCATTTCATTCAGACACTAAATAACCTAGATGTTGATACAGCGTCGTGAAATAACCCAATAAAAATACAAATGGCATTTAAGGAACCCGGAGGTTCATTGCCGTTCTCACATAAGCCCGCCATCGGTCCCTATCCTGAGGAAGATTAATCCAGTCTCTACCACCATATCCCACCTCCCTCAAATCCATTTTTATATTATCCTCCCATCTACGTCTGGGTCTCCCCAAAGGTTTTCTTCCCTCCGGTCTGTTATGTTATTATGTAAATGCTTTACAGTTGTAAAAAATTATGCAAGTTTAATTTTATTTTTACAGAGAATTATTACCTATTTTAATATTCTGAAAAGTGGTTTATAAAATGTAATGTACGGTATATTGCATTTCTTCACTCATGTCTATCTTGCGTCTCGTTTTCAAAATTTATCCACCCATCATAACCTAGACACACGATCACAACACTCCTCAATATTATCCATTCCCTCCCACTCAACATCCTCGTATTCATCTTCTTTCACTGTGGCTGTTCCTCGGCTTTGGAATTCCCTACCGAGTAATGTCAGGGACTGTCAAGACATCAAACCAATTTAAGAATAGGCTAACGAAATATTTTTCTAACAATTCTTGTTAACAATAATAGCTGTTTCAGGTTTCTCAATGTTTAATGGTTATATATATATTAAAGATAAATATCTAAATTATATTATTATTATTATTATAATTATTATTATTATTATTATTATTATTATTATTATTATTATTCATACAGCAGAGTCCGTATAGGTCAGTTTCTGTCTGATGCTTTTCCAATTCACTGCTAAAGCAGGGAGATGCACTATCCCCTTTACTTTTTAACTTCGCATTAGAATATGCCATTAGGAAAGTTCAGGATAACAGGCAGGGTTTGGAATTGAACGGGTTACATCAGCTTCTTGTCTATGCGGATGACGTGAATATGTTAGGAGAAAATACACAAACGATTAGGGAAAACACGGAAATTTTACTTGAAGCAAGTAAAGCGATCGGTTTGGAAGTAAATCCCGAAAAGACAAAGTATATGATTATGTTTTGTGACCAGAATATTGTACGAAATGGAACTATAAAAATTGGAGATTTATCCTTCGAAGAGGTGGAACAATTCAAATATCTTGGAGCAACAGTAACAAATATAAATGACACTCGAGAGGAAATTAAACGCAGAATAAATATGGGAAATGCGTGTTATTATTCGGTTGAGAGGCTTTTATCATCCAGTCTGCTGTCAAAAAATCTGAAAGTTAGAATTAATAAAACAGTTATATTACCGGTTCTTCTGTATGGTTGTGAAACTTGGACTCTCACTCTGAGAGAGGAACATAGGTTAAGGGTGTTTGAGAATAAGGTGCTTAGGAAAATATTTGGGGCTAAGAGGGATGAAGTTACAGGAGAATGGAGAAAGTTACACAACGCAGAACTGCACGCATTGTATTCTTCACCTGACATAATTAGGAACATTAAATCTAGACGTTTGAGATGGGCAGGGCATGTAGCACGTATGGGCGAATCCAGAAATGCATAGGCTATAGAGTGTTAGTTGGGAGACCGGAGGGAAAAAGACCTTTAGGGAGGCCGAGACGTAGATGGGAGGATAATATTAAAATGGATTTGAGGGAGGTGGGATATGATGATAGAGAATGGATTAATCTTGCACAGGATAGGGACCGATGGCGGGCTTATGTGAGGGCGGCAATGAACCTTCGGGTTCCTTAAAAGCCATTTGTAAGTAAGTAAGTATTATTATTATTATAACTATTTCTTACCAATGTTTATTATTGTCACACTAACATTACTTATCCAACTTTCATTATTTACTTTCATGTTGTTTTATGGTCTAGATATTAATGTAATAACTATGTAAACAATTGTATTCTATTAGAATTAGTGTCTGGCTGGGCGGAAGAGAAGCTCTGCCAGATTAAATAAATAAATAAATAAATAAATAAATAATAATAATAATAATAATAATAATAATAATAATAATAATAATAATAATAATAATAATAATAATTATTATTATTATTATTATTATTATTATTATTATTATTATTATTATTAGGTATATTATTATTATTAGGTATATTATTATTATTATTATTGTTATTATTATTATTATTATTATTATTATTATTATTAAGCATGAAAGGTTTGTTCATTCAGCTTTTATAATAGCTGAGACATAAAAAATGAATTTCACTAAATTTTTGCCCTCTTAATTAAAATTCTCCGTATTGGTAAAATAACAGAAACTAAGAAACCGAGAAGATTATCATCGACCACATCTGAAAGTGTTGGCATCTCACTTGTACTTGTTTCTGTTCCATAACATGAGGGCCAAATTATACAACACGCCCATATTCCTTCGATTTCTTCCTTTGAAGATCTCCTTGGCCCTGGATCTCTTTCCACAAGATTAACACGTGCGGCCGTACACAAAGAAGTAACAACACATGTAATTCCATCCTAAGAGTGACCAGTAGAGACAATGAACCTCTCCCAGTCTGACGAAAATAGTCACCCAGTTGTCTTCAAGGACAGTTGCAAGGCGACAAAAATAGATTTCAGAAGAGAAGGGAAGCATGCCGGAGAAAGGTTGCATTACATCTCAATGACTTTTACGTAATGTGATGAAAGCGAGATTAATGGAGAAGGACACACACACACACTCCCTCTCTCTCTCTCTCTCTCTCTCTCTCTCTCTCTCTCTCTCTCTCTCTCTTTCTCTCATACCGGCCTTTGGTAATTTAAGCTTCATTTCAAGTGCTCTGAAGTATTTTATGGATATAATAATAATAATAATAATAATAATAATAATAATAATAATAATAATAATAATAATAATAATGATTTATTTTAGCTGGCAGAGTTAAAGCCGTAAGGCCTTCTCTTCCACTCAACCAGCAAAAAGAGTATATACATATGCATGAATTTACAAAGAATTCAACAATTTGATTTAGATGAGAGTTACATGTATACAAGAGTTATTTACGAATTAAACAACAAAATACTATGAACTATTAATTAAACACTGAAATAAAATGTGTACCAGAATTAAGCTAAAATACATAGAATGTTAATATATTTCAAATAATATTAGATAATAGAAAGAGATTATTATGAGACAATTTTGAAAATACAGCACAATCAGGGTGATGTCTAAAAGAAAGAAGTAACAATGTAGTCAGTGATAGTTTAAATCAGTACGATTGGAGTGAAATGCTAATAAGGTTATCTTTTAAGCTGTTCTTAAAGGTGTTTATTGTCTTGCAGCCCCTAATACTTTGTGACAAGGAATTCCATTGACGCGAGGTGGATACTGTAAAAGATGATGAATAACAAGATGTTCTATGAAGAGGTATACTTAGCGTGCCACAGATAAGTGATCTGGTAATTACGTCGTGGTTAGAGTATAGATGAGAGAAAGGAGACTAAAGGTAATTTGGTGTTGAAGTGTGCAGAATTCGAAAGAGTAAAGACAAAGAGTGTAAAGTTCTGCTTTCTTTAAGTTATAGGAATTGTTATAGGATATTGTTATAAGAATACTAGTGGCTTGTGCAGCAAATGCTGCAAATTAAGTTCATTAGACGTTCAAATAAAAATTTTTCAGATTTATTTTCAATGAAAAATACCAGACATTTTGAAAGTTATTTGCTTCCATAATAATAAAACATACTCCCTCTGAATGTTTTTTTTAATGCCAAATACTTTTTTTTGAGCTATCCACCTTCAGTTTTTGAGTTTCAACGCGAAAACGCAAGTAGAAATGTCAGGACGATCAGTGGGTTTTTCATGTGGGAGTAAAGTAATAGCTATTTCAGGTTATTGTGGATTGTAGGTGAAAGTTAAAGAAAGTCAGGTTTGCTATGCTTTCTAACAATAGACATAGCATCTTGGTATAGCTTCTGAATGTATAGCTTGAAATGTAGAGGATAAAATCATTTTATCCTGCTAAGAGATCTTGCTGAAATGATTGGGAGACTACAAGATTTTCTAGGCCTCTTATTATATCAGCAAGTAATACCGTCTTTCCTTAGGAACTGTAATTTTTGCGCCCTCTCGAGCCAATACTGAATCTACACCACACCACCATTAAATATATGAAAAATACCCAACCCCACTTGGCATAAAAATATTTTATTTTTAATAATATTATTATCTTACGCAAGTTTTGTAGTTTATATATTAACATCATGGCATTAACTATAATAATAATTAATTTATAATGGTAATAATGTCATCAAACCACCTCAAGTTTTGTAGATTTTAATATCCAATACACAGCTGTACTCGGAAAATTACACACCGCAGAATCAGACCTGTAAATAATTTTTAGTAAGTCTTGAAGCTTTTAATAACCAAATTAATTTGAACTCTAAATATGTCAGCAATCCTACAGATCATGACCTTTGTGTAATAGCTTATTGTTTATTGTAGTGTGTGTTTTGTTTTATTTTGAAATGCAATTAGTTCTCAAAACTGACGAAAGATGGATTTTGGAAAATAGGAAAGTTATGTAGAAAAAATGACATTTCACTGAAAACTACTATTTTTATGAAAAACTTTGGGTTCCAAGCTTCAAAATGAGGGGTCATTTATTAAAATCCGTTCAGCCGTTTTCCTACAATTTACATTACCAGTTCAAATTATATATTATATACTAGTGGTTTGTGCAGGAAATGCTGCAAACTAAATTCATTAGACGTTCAAATAAACATTTTTCAGATTTATTTTCAATGAAGAATACCAGACATTCTGAAAGTTATTTGCTTCCATAACAATGAAACATACTCTCTCTCGAGCCAATATTGAAGAGAACCACGCATATAAATATCTACACCACACCGCCATTAAATATATGAAAAAGACCCAACCCCACTTGATTAATAACTATAAAAATATTTTATTTTTAATAATATTATCTTACGTAAGTTTTATAGCTTTCAGTAACATATACTATATAGCCGCCACTCAGTAAAATATAGAAATCAAAATCTAATTTAAGTTATTCTCTACATCTACTTATATAACCCCAAAACGTTTCACTTTCATATCATCAATATAGCATTAATATGTATAATTAATGAAAAATAGTCACATCACGGCATTAACTACAATAATATTTCACTTCTAATGGTAATAATGTCATCAAACCAACTCAAGTTTTGTAGTTTTTAATATCCAATACACAGCTGTACCCAGAAAATTACACACCACAGAATCAAACCTGTAAATTATTTTAGTAAGTTAAGTTTTTAATAACCAATTTAATTTAAATATGTCAGCATTCTTGCAGATCATGGCCTTCGTGTAATATTGTTTACTGTAGTGTGTGTTTTGTTTTATTCTGAAATACAACACGGCCGACTTGATGCTCGCTTCGCTTCTCCTGAATGCAATTAGCTAGTTCTCAAAACTGACGACAGATGGATTTTGGAAAATAGGAAAATTATGTAGGAAAATTGACATTTCACTGAAAACTACTATTTTTCCGAAGAACTTTGAGTTCCAAGCTTCAAAATGAGGGGCCATTTATTAAAATCCGTTCAGCCGTTTTCCCGTAATTTCCATTACCAGTTCAAATTATATATATAGAAGATATAAGATTGTTAGCAGTAGAATAGGCATCGCTTTTTGATGGTAATGATTTAATTTTCGAGTGTCGAGCAGTCCAACTAAAATTAATGATGGACAAAAACGACTCTTGATCATACAGTAGCTGGTGTCAAGGACAGGATTTCCATGCAAATGCATGTTCTTGTATAAGGTTGGTAAAATCCGTTTCATGGTCAAGTGAGTCAAATTAAGTGCACTTTTTCCGTGCATATTTGCTTGTTTTTGGAATTTTTAGGAATAAATTCATGCATAATGCAGGGTTTTAAGATCCCTAGTTTAATAATGTATAGTTAGAAGTTTATATTGCATATTACGTCCATTTTTATGATAGTGTAGTGCATATTTTTTGTTAAATCGCAAAATATTGCACTCTATAAATTGTTGCCTCTTAGGGTGCTATGCATAGACATTTGGCTAGCCCGGGTTACGAGCGTGCTAAACTAGCCCCGGCTATAGACTTTTTATTTTTTATGCTCGACCATGCCGAAATGTAGTAATTATACACCCGATAGCAGACCTTTAATGCATGTCATTAAAGTACACCTACTCATTATAGGTCAGGTCTTTCAGCCAATGACGACTCAGGTTACAACTGTTCAGCAAATGACAGGTCAGCTTTCTACCGTTATAAAACCGCAAGTATCGATTATTCTTGGATATGCAATCGAAAGAGAATTAGCGAAAAGTCACGGAGGCTGGAAATCCAATACTGTCGCAGAAGGTTATGTTATGTTACTATAATAATTAGCGTTAATTGTAAATAATATTCAAATAAATTCAGTTTGTCATCTCGTTTTTCAATGTCTAATTTGATTTCAATGTTATCTCTGTAGGTTCTTATGGCATAGCAAGGTCAATGTGAACATCTGTTCCTCGGAAAAAAATCAATAATTTCGCGTCTGCGCACATCTCACAACATACGGGACATTGGTCAAGGTCAGATACAAAGAAAATTAATAATATCAAGTTAGAAATATGGTCGAGCATAAAAAGTCGTATGGAACTCGCCTATAATGGTAATTAAGAAGCTCGTATGAAAATTATGAAACTCGCTTGCGCTTGTTTCATAAATATCCATACTCGCTTCTTAATTACCTTCATTATAGGCTCCTTGCATAATGTACTATTAAGGGATTCATATCATATCATATCATATCATATCATATCATATCATATCATATCATATCATATCATATCATATCATATATCATAAATATCATATCACAAATATCATATCATATCATATCATATCATATCATATCATATCATATCATATCATATCATATCATATCATATCGTATAATATCATATCATATATCATATCATATCATATCATATCATATCATATCATATCATATCATATCATATCATATCATATCATATCATATCATATCATATCATATCATATACTATACCATACCATATCATATCATATCATATCATATCATATCATATCATATCATATCATATATCATATCATATCGCTAACACTGGTTTATGAATACGAAAAACGTTAGGTCGCTGATCATCCACCGGAAGCCCACGCTAAGAATGTCTATAAAATGGCCCTTAGAGTTCGGTATTTCTTAGCTTAAAATATTTGAGTGTATCTGCTAGCGTGCATTACAGGCGCTATGTTCGATCCAAATTTATCGATTACGACGAAGTTCGATATTCGTCGATGTTGGCTCTTCAGAAGGAGGCCTGTCATGTTTGGTCCAAATTGTTATAAAAATATTCGCTGTCCTTCAATAATGTTTTAACCGCTTAAGAATTTTCATAAGAAATAAGACAAGTTTGTAATGTCTTGGTTGTCTCTCTCATGTTCGAACTTTGTACGACACTAGTATCTACTGAAAAACACTGTGAAAGGAATATTGGTATACAGGTCTTCAACCTGAGAGCTTCTGGACCTTACCAGCTAATCCCCTTATTGTAATGTCGCATTGGAATTCAACCCCCCAACTCTTTTTCTATATAAGCCCAAGGCTAAAATTTCTCCTATTCATGCTTCCCATACTTCGTTTGTCGACAATAGCGTTAACATTCTTCCCCTTCCATGCCTTTAATTTGAACAGCTAGTACGTAGGTCAACTTCCTAGAAACTAGTTCGATTAATTAAAATGTGTCTCAGTGAAACGTACAGCAGAGCCCGTATAGGCCAGTTTCTGTCGAATGCTTTTACAATTCACCGCGGGCTAAAGCAAGGAGATGCACTATCACCTTTACTTTTTAAATTTGCTCTAGAGTATGCCATTAGGAAAGTTCAGGATAACAGAGAGGGTTTGGAACTGAACGCGTTACATCAGCTTCTGGTCTATGCGGATGACGTGAATATGTTAGGAGAAAATCCACAAACGTTTAGGAAAGACACGAAAATTTAACTTGAAGCAAGTAAAGCTATAGGTTTGGAAGTAAATCCCGAAAAGACGAAGTATATGATTATGTCTCGTGACGAGAATATTGTACGAAATGGAAATATAAAAATTGGAAAGTTATCCTTTGAAGAGGTGGAAAAATTCAAATACCTGGGAGCAACAGTAACAAATATAAATGGTACTCGGGAGGAAATTAAACACAGAATAAATATGGGAAATGCCTGTTATTTTTCGGTTGAGAAGCTTTTATCATCCAGTCTGTTGTCAAAAAATCTGAAAGTTAGAATTTATAAAACAGTTATATTACCGATTGTTCTTTATGGTTGTGTAACTTGGACTCTCATTTTGAGAGAGGAACATAGGCTAAGGGTGTTTGAGAATAAGGTGCTTAGAAAAATATTTGGGGCTAAGAGGAATGAAGTTACAGGAGAATGGAGGAAGTTACATAACACAGAAGTGCACGCATTGTATTCTTCACCTGACATAATTAGGAACATTAAATCCAGACGTTTGAGATGGGCAGGGCATGTAGCACGTATGGGCGAATCCAGAAATGCATATAGAGTGTTAGATGGGTGGCCGGAGGGAAAAAAGACCTTTGGGGAGGCCAGACATAGATGGGAGGATAATATTAAAATGGATTTGATGGAGATGGGATATGATGGTAGAGACTGGATTGATCTTGCACATGATAGGGACCGATGGTGGGCTTATGTGAGGGCGACAATGAACCTCCGGGTTCTTTAAAAGCCGTAAATAAGTAAGTATGTAGGTCTGTTGTTTTGTGAAGTGCTATATTTGTATTCTGTCGTGAATTGTGTTGCAATACCTCCGATGTCTGAAAAGTAATCTTGTGGCACAGTGGACAAATTTTTCAAAATTTCATACTGCAAAATAAAATAAAATAAAATAAAATAAAATTAAATTAAATTAAATTAAATAAGATAAAATAAAAAATAAAAAATTAAAAAAAAATTTAAAAAATTAAAAATTAGAAACAATTAAAAGTAAAAAAAATTAAATTAAAAAATAAAAATATAAAAAAAATAAAAAAATAATAATTAAAAAATTAGTAATTAAAAAATTAAAATTAAAAAAATTAAAATTAAAAAAATAAAAAGTAAAACAAAATTAAAAATAAAAAAAAATAAAAATTAAAAAAAGTAAAAGTAAAAGTAAAAATAACAGTAACAGTAACACTAACAGTAAAAGTAAAAGTAACAGTAAAAGTAAAAGCAAAAGCAAAAGAAAAAATGAAATAAAATAAAATAAAATAAATAAATAAATAAATAAATAAATAAATAATGGGATTTACAAGGGCTTACGACTTAACATTGACTTTAAAATAGGACGACTGAAAGGGAGACAGTTACCAGATACATAATCAGTCAGATATCCAAAATTATATTCTACAAAAAAGCTGACGAACTATTGTTGAACTATCTTCAGTATTTTCCACCTCAAAGTTTACATAATAATGTATGCTTGCGTGGCAGGGAACACAGATGCCAGAGGCAGTACAAGACGGCCCGGGGAATCTTTACCCACTGCCACACTCTTTTGTTTCATAACATGATCCTGTGAAGGTCTAGGTTACTTACACTCATTAACTTTTTTTATCTACAGTCCTGAGGCTTCATTTTGATTAGCACTTAAGTCTTAAACTTTTCGTATGTGCGTCATCACACTTTTTATTGTTTTTCTTAAACACGTGGAAGTCTTATGAAAAGTTTAGGGGATTCACATCTTTCCTACCATCTCCTGCTTCGTAACCTTGATTGCTCAATATAAATCAAAGGACGTATTTCCTATATCATTATAACAACTTCAGTTAGCTTGAGTAATACCAATAAAGGGAGATAATTTCCTTCATCAATTTTGTGGCGTTGAAGGTAATTGAAGACTGGACATGAAAAAGGCTGTAAGTATCAAAGAGACAAACCCAAGAAAACAGAGCTTTCTTGTGCAACTAGTAATGCAATATAACAAGTTTTGCACATCTATGGAAGAAGGTAGGGCCTAAATAATATTACAATGACACTTATCATTTTTCTTAGTGGATTTAGCCAGGGACATACTTTTTTTTTAAACCAATTTTCAACGATATTAGAATGTGTAGCCTTTTTGATGTCCAGTCTTCAATTTAGGCCTACGACAGATAATACTAAACCTGGCTAAAGAGAGACACAGACTAGGACGCTAATCGCAGCCATATGCTTATCTTGGTCTATTCATGGCCATCGTGGCAATCGTCTATTACA
Organism: Periplaneta americana; assembly: GCF_040183065.1. Taxonomy (NCBI): domain Eukaryota; kingdom Metazoa; phylum Arthropoda; class Insecta; order Blattodea; family Blattidae; genus Periplaneta; species Periplaneta americana. The sequence continues at coordinate 161,296,102 of NC_091122.1, read as the reverse complement.
GCGTTTCTCAAACTATGGTCCGCGGACCACCTGTGGTCCTCGAGGTTTGCCCTTGTGGTCCTTCAAAAAAGACAGAAGAAAAAATAAAATTCAAACGAATTGCGTATCACACTATAGCTGAAAATCTCAGAGTTCGGTAGTGAAACATAGCAATCTCCTTTCACTTTTTCTCCCAGTACTGACATTTTAAAAAATTTCTTACCCTACCCGTCTACCCACTTCCCACTCTACTCTCAGCAACAAAAGAGGGATTTAAAGCACTATGAATGTGGTGTTTCTCGCCATATTTTCCTTGCACATCCCGCGTCTGTAACCCAGCCAGGGACCACCCGAATTCATAACAGAGGACCAAAGTACCGAATCTTTTCATGTATTGATGACTTTCTTAATAGTTTTGCCGACACCCAGTCTGCACACTGAAATGGTTACGTACTGTACGTCGTACACCAATAATTGAATGTGCCAAATTGCATATTTACTTGTTGAAGATCGGGCATGTTTCTGCATTAATTCTTTTTATTTGTTTTTCCAGATGACGATATAAGAAATTTTAGACTCCGCCTATTTTAAAATCCGGGCGAATTAGATCCAAAAATTCAAATTACAATACTTTTTTAATATTGTATTTTTGTAGCCAATCACAAGTAAACTTAGAACAAATTCTGTGCATTGTTGACTCGTTGCTTGCCTTTTACCAGTTATTTGTTTGAAATCCTTCTTATGTGGTACACGCTAGTAGTTGTCTATGTCTCTGTTAAATAGTGCTCATTATACATAATGGAAAACTGGCTTCGATCCGGATCTTTGAAAGGAAAGGAACAGTGATTATACGCTTCATTTAGGCACTGCTAATAGTTCAGAAGCTGTGTGTGAAGATATTAATATCAGTGATTCTAGTGCCATTAAAGAAATACGAGTATCTAGCCCTCTTCAAAGAAAAAATACTTTCGTAAATATTACAAGAGTTATTTGGAACTTGGATTTACTTGGCAATGAGAGTGAACCAAAACCTCGGTGTGTTGTTTGTTACGAAGTGCTTTCAAACGAGTGTATGAAACCCGTGAAATTGAAACGGCACTTAGAGACGAAACACGCAAGTGTGAAAAGTAAACCTTTAGAATTGTGAGTACCAACATTTATTTATTTTGTTAATTAATAAGTTAAATATTATCCAAACTCTAACAGCCTTGAATTATTAAAAAAACGAAAATAAATTTTCTTCTATTAACATTAACTTAATTAGTTAATACTAGCCTAATATAAAATTAATTGAAATAAATTAATTATATTTTAAAATATGGGTATACTGGTATTAACCCAGATATGCCTACTGTCCTATTAAAAGGACAGTTGTAAATATTTCAAATTACCCTCTCTACAGTAAACGCATTTACTTTTTCACAGGTGTCACTATTACTGGTCTTAAATAGAGGCTTGCTAGGTGTGTTAAGACTGGTAATGAGAGTTCCGGTCATCGTTGAGTTTGAGATATGGACGTGAGAATTGTTCGTTTATTTCAGTTATGGCATCCGAGACGCAAATCAGATAAGAATGTTAAATATTTTTACAGTTCGAAATTATTTTACAAATTGTTGTAGATCAAAGGACTCCTAATAAACATAAATATAACGTGAAACCACAATGTGTTCGAAATATCTATTCATTGCGACATGACAATGACGAAAACTTATGTGTCCTTTTAAAAGGACAGTAGGCATATCCCCATACATTTTGAAATTGTTTTGTTTTTTAAATTTTAGTGGATTTTCTCTGCATGAAATGCTATCTATGTTTGAAAATTATGCTACGGGCGAAATTTCATCTCAAATTCAGACATCTCACTAAAATGCAGCCTGCAAATGCCACACAGAGTTCATGTGCACTCAAAATTGAGTTTCTGGCGTCTTGTCAGCCCACTGATGTATGTGGATATGAAGGGAAAAGTTGAGACGGTGTCGGGTGTAGTTGCTGGGTAGCTAGTCGGCAGAGCGTTGGTGCGCTAAGCCAAAGGTCCCGGGATCGATACCCGGCTCTGGAACAATTTTTCCTTTGAAATTATTCAAGTCTGCTTAACAAGGAGATAAATATCTGAAAGCCAGATTTGCACAGCAAGATCTGTTTACAAGTGGAGGACTGGTAACGTTCTGGAGGGAGGTATTGAACGGACATAAGTTTCTATTGTTTTTCATTTAGTATTTTTGGAAGAGTTCTTATCTTCTATCTAAATTGTCATTGTCATAACAATGTAGATTTTAGAAAATGAACTGAAATCTATCTTTCGACATTGCCACAGCAACTGTTTCATTATATGTATCATCACTTCTCTCCCAATATAACCTCCTCCTCGAAACTTCAACACTCTTTTCGCCTATTACTTATTTTTACGTATCAATAGCAATACGGTACTATTCAATGAAGAAAGCATTCCAGAGTTAAAACGAATTTAGCCACAATGCATCATTTTTCAGGATAATATTAGTAGTAATAATAAAGAAACTATAATAAAATAACAACGTAATAATTTGTTAATAATAATAGTAATAATAATAACAATAATAATAATAATTGTAAATTACAACAATTACATTGCATCCTTTCATGTAAGCATAGTATACAATTATTCCTCAAAATGTATGCTCATATGCCTACTGTCCTTTTAAAAGGACACCTGTTTCTAGCTCGACCAGTTACAACTAGAATGTTTCGACACCATACAAATACTTCAGTTATATACTGCATTAAACGAGATTTGAAAAACACACAAAAATTGCAAAAAAATATTTCAGGCATATCTAGGTTAAAATATGCTACAAAATGATAAATTTGCTTTCAAAGGGAACAAGAGTAAGGTGGTCCGCGGAACTGTTCTGACTTAAAAAGGTGGTCCCCACTTCAAAAAAAAAAAATAGCTCAATGTTGGCCATGTTATCACTAAGAATGTGACACCGCTGTAGCTGTCTTTCTCATTAGCCACGATACTAAAGCGTTTAGCAACTTTTTTGTTGCTAAGAAACCATTATTATCTTAGAAGGGATGTGCGTGACCTCGAACGTTCAGCACCGCACGAAAATGTGCTTACAATATAAATCGCTCATCCCAAAAACAGTGGTATGAGTTATTCTCATGCAAAACTGCACGTATTACCACGAGAGACATTTCCCTTGAAGTGAGATCGACCTCGTCTTTTGCTGGGTCACATAACCTAATATTAACTTGCAATTTTATTTACTATAGTTTTTAATTGTGATTTACTTCGAATGCACTTATAACGCCTCATAAGTGATGCCTTCTTGATATCAATTGTGAGGTTCAGACCTTGACTGACAGTTGACTGAACAACAACAACAACAACAACAACAACAACAACAACAACAACAACAAAGCAATATAATTCTATAAAATGCAGTAATAAATATACAGGCATATCAAAAGTCCGGTAATACTTTCAATATTTTATTACACAAAAACTACTAACGATAGCACTTTCAAAGACACGTCAGTTTAAAGTCAAACTCTCAAAGTTCGTTTTACACCTTACAGAGATTTAATGTGTGAGCCATGAGTGACTCGGCAGATGTCCAAACGATAATCAAACTCTTCCCATACCCTTTTCAACATATCCTCTGTGACCGTGGCGGAAGCTTCTCGAATCCTAGTTTTTTGTTCCTCTAAATCAAGTGGCAAAGACGGTACAAACACACGGTCCTTTAGTTACCCCCATAGAAAAAAGTCACATGCAGTCATATCGGGTAACCTTGGTGGCCATGTCATGAAACATCTGTCTCTTACTCCAGCACGTCCTATCCAATATTCACCTTTGCTGCCTGTTGTTGTAGCTGGCAAGAAAACTCGTAGCAGACGACGATGACTTATTCAGCCGCTTAATTTTCAGCGACGAAGCGACATTCCATACGAGTGGGAAAATTAACAAGCACAACTGTCGTGTTTGGGGTACACAGAAACCTCACAGAATCGTTGAACATGAGCGTGATTCACCAAAGGTGAATGTTTTCTGCGCGTTGTCACAACGAAAATTGTACGGACCTTTCTTCTTCATTGAGGCTACTGTGACTGGACATTCATATCTGGACATGTTGGAGCAATGGTTGGTGCCTCAACTTAGACAAGATCTCGATGACGATTTCATCTTTCAGCAAGATGGGGCTCCGCCACATTTCCACACTGCAGTTCGTGCTTACCTGAATACGGAGATGTCTGATCGTTGGATAGGACGTGCTGGAGTAAGGGACAGATGTTTCATGACATGGCCACCAAAGTCACCCGATATGACTGCATGTGACTTTTTTTCTATGTACCTAAAGGACCGTGTGTTTGTACCGCCTTTGCCACGTGATTTAGAGGAACTAAAAACCAGAATTCGAGAAGCTGCCGCCACGGTCACAAGGGATATGTTGAAAAGGGTATGGGAAGAGTTTGATTATCGTTTGGGCATCTGCCGAGTCACTCGTGGTTCACACATTGAATCTCTGTAAGGAGTAAACAGAACTTTGAGAGTTTGACTTTAAACTGACGTGTGTTTGAAAGTGCTATCATTAGTAGTTTTTGTGTAATAAAATATTGAAAGTATTACCGGACTTTTGATATGCTCTGTATATATATATATATATATATATATATATATATATATAACACATTAAAAATTAATTAATAAATAAATAATAACAAATTAACAAATGAACGAATAAATAAATAAATAAATAAATAAATAAATAAATAAATAAATAAATAAATAAATAAATAAATAAGTATCACCTTACACTCTTTGGAAATATCCTTAATGTTTGCGTCGTTTTCAAGGCGTTGAATAATATTTACTTTGTCACAAATACTCAGACGTGAACATGTTTGACATATGTTTTACCGGTATGCAGGGGCTCGGATTCTCGTCACAACAACAAATCACGTTGTATTGTTTTCTTCTTTCTTTAGACTAAAACGCATTCCTTCTACTAAATGTTCACTTAAATGGATATAGAGCTATGATTCGCCCTCCCACCCTAGGATATTCATTTCACTATGCATATTTGTCATCTGGCGAAGCGGTCATTATCCAGACGAGACAGTCTTAAATGGCCGTCTAAGAAACTTCACCTCTACAGCCTTCAGTTTTTCTTTGGTAGCTTCCATTGATTGCCATGTCTCTGAACTGTATGTCAGTATGCTTTTTACTATAATTAGTATTGTAGACGATAAGATTCACCTTCTTGATGTTACCTACCTAATAGAGAAGCGACTGATGCTGAAATTACTGAAGCAAACCTGAGATGTACACAGACGAACATCCTGAACTAAATCCTGAACAAATCTGGGAAATTAATTACAAGAAGTTTTTTCATGTGTTTCAACACTTCTACCGGGAAGTGAAAATTGTAACAAAGCAATAAGAAGATCAAGATGGAAAGGTCTAACAGTTAATCCAATATCGCTAACACAGTTTTAGGTGATACCCAGAGAGATTTAAGAAAACCTTTCAAGAGATAACTACCTTCTGTTTCGTAGTTTTGGTGAAGGTAGAGAGACCCAAAATCGGGAAATCGTGTTTAACTCAAATGTATCATCCCTTAATACACGAACATAAAAGAAATGCTTCGTATAGCTTAAGAAGTTTCACTTCTGCCACACACACAGAATACACATTCGTTTATTTTTTATCTCTGTTAATGTTCTTGGCTGGCCACCCTACCCCACTATATCATTGTGTTCAAAATTCAATGAAATATGTAAAAACATAGGATCTAGATTTCAGCATTTCTTACATGAAATATAAACATTTTATTATTAACATACAGAGATAGTTGATTTTAAATAATATTGCTATTCATACATCTTGATTACACAAATTTTAACACTGTATCACTTCGGAATATGTATGTTAAGAACTTTCTTGTGTTCCGAAGATGACCGAAAATAGGTCGAAACATGTTAACAAGGTATATTAAAATTTAACACAAGAAAGTTCTTATCATACATATTCCGAAATATTGCTATCTATCTGTTACTCTGTAATTTGCCATTTATAGCTACATTTTACACCTTTTGGAATAAATAGATAGATAGATAGATAGATAGATAGATAGATAGATAGATAGATAGATAGATAGATAGATAGATAGATAGATAGATAGATAGATAGATAGATAGATAGATAGATAGATAGATAGATAGATAGATAGATAGATAGATAGATAGATAGATAGATAGATAGATAGATAGATAGATAGATAGATAGATAGATAGATAGATAGATAGATAGATAGATAGATAGATAGATAGATAGATAGATAGATAGATAGATAGATAGATAGATAGATAGATAGATAGATAGATAGATAGATAGATAGATAGATAGATAGATAGATAGATAGATAGATAGATAGATAGATAGATAGATAGATAGATAGATAGATAGATAGATAGATAGATAGATAGATAGATAGATAGATAGATAGATAGATAGATAGATAGATAGATAGATAGATAGATAGATAGATAGATAGATAGATAAGTATAGTCCGATTATTTAGTCCTAACAGTCGCCGGAGATGTGCGCGTGGGACAGGCGAGTCCATTTAGTTACGCCAAGGGGTGTTTGGGTTATTCACTCGCTTGCCTTTACCGACCGCTCGCCCTTATCTCTACTCCGGAACTCTCCCCACTCCTCCTATTACTTCCCCTCTTTCGTTTCGCTGAGCTGTCAGGACTAAATAATCGGTCTGTAAGTAAATAAATATGTAAGTGAATAAGTAAGTAAGTAAATAAGTAAGTACATAAGTAAGTAAATAAATAAGTAAATAATTAAGTAAATAAATATGTAAGTTAATACATAAATAAACAAATAATAAATAAACAAGTAAATAGATAAATAAATAGATATAAATATATAAACAAATAAATAAATAAATAAATAAATCTCCTGGCCTATTGCCTCATGAGTGATGCCTTATTGGTGTTACTTATGAGGTTCAAACCTATCTTCGAACAGTTGACTAACCAACAGTGTTCTTGGAGTTTCTGTTATGTGAAAATTCAGCCTAACATAAGCGTTATTCTTGCACTGACAATATGGTTAGCTTATCGGTTTTCGTTACGCGTTTCACACTATGTATAAGGGCTAAGATAAAGATGTAAAGTAATAATAGCGTATGTAACATAACACAGTACAAACACAAGACAATTTGAACTCAGCCAGTTCTTATGGAAGAGAATTAAGTTTCCTTCTGGGTCCGTCCGTACTAGTGAGGATTTATTTTGTGCTGATCGTGTGACTGGAATAAATGTTTCTCGGTTTACTATAAAACAACGAGTATTTATGTCCCTCATGTACTCACTAATTCTTCAGGCATGTGCAAAAAGGTTTTTCATAGAATCCCAGGTGTTAACTTTCTTAGTTATCCAACTATACATAAACTGTTCTCAGAGAATTTACAGAGACTAGAAATGTACACCCTTTGACACGGAAAATGGTCGCTCTCCTGCAGCGACAATCTGTTTAAGTGTCGTTCGGGTTCATCGAGATTCACATGGGGAAATATGAAGCATTGAGGTTCGAGGATGAAATCAAGTCGTAGCAGCGACGTATCTGTATGTCAAAAAACGACATATTCCCTAAGAACCCTTTTGTGGCTTAGCGATACAGCTCCTTCTTGTTAGAAAGCCCAGGAATGGAATCTCTCTATGTAAAACGTACACAATTAAACACAGCGCACACGATGATTCCCGAGTTATTCCGAGGTGGAACTTCAACAGCAAACAATTTCCGTGTCAAAGGGTGTAGAGTATGTAGTGGCAAAAAAAAAAAAAAAAACCGGACCGACCCTTGTAACTGATTTCAGACCTTGTTCACTCCAGAGCACGATAGACTGGTAACTGAGACTTTCGTGGTTCGAATCCTACCTGGAAAGGAAAACTTTTTTTTGTTCCTTATTCAAATTTATTCCCAATACTTTTCGATTGCAGCGATATTTTACTACTTAATTAACTTATTATTCCAAGGACATGAATTTTACAGAAATCGAAAAGTATTGGGAATAAATCTGAATAGGGAACAAAAAAAAAGTTTCCTTCTCAGGCAGGATTCGAACCACTAAAGTCTTAATTACCAGTCTATCGTGCTCTGGAGTGAACAAGGGTCTGAATTCAGCTACAAGGGTCGATCCGGTTTTTTTTTTTTGCCACTTCTGTGCATGCCGCAAAAATTTGAAAAAGACAGTATGTTTCCTAAATCATATAACACTTTGAATACAACACTTAAAAAACTACATATTTAGGTTTTATTTTTAACGTAATTAACAGTGGTACTGCAGAATGACCGTCCAAGAAATATTTTAGAGATTACCTTATAGATCACTTGACTAATGCCTGTAGTGTAGCTATGGACGATATCAATCAGAGAACGCAAATAATTTCAGAAAAAAACTTCAGTCTGTAACAAACGTCTGATTGATCTAGTCTGGTGTGCTGACTGCTTTTGGAATCTGTTATACAACTATGAACACTCATTTGTCTCCATCATTGCTAACCTTTAATTATAAATGGATCCAGAAATCTATGCTAATGGCTTCTTCCTGCCACGGGTTAAATCTAACCAGAGCTCACATTTGACGTTATTCTTTTCAGACGTCAGCAAGTAAAAACTTAATATATTCCAACGATATCCTTCAAACACTAGGGACAGAAATTCTGTTGTTTTGTTTTTGTTCGGTTCTGAAAAGACGAGCTCTTTTATTTTTGATATGCATTTTCACTATCTCTACAAGCCTAACCAAGTGACGTGATTGATGGACCATTAAAGTGGTCGTGCAAAAATATATGTGTTATATTCAGTAGCCTTGAATTGAGAAGTAGAACTTTGGCTGTGAATAAATTAGATTAATATGTTAGATATAATTTCAGCTGCCTTCATCAACATACAACTTATGATAGAAAAGGAACTTGAAATATTGCCTCACAAAATGAAATCTATGGTTCAAACAATCTTCATTCATTCATATAATTTTCTGGCCAAGAGTATGTCTTTTATTACAAACTCAGCATTCTCCAATCTTCCATCTTTTCCGCATTTCTCTTCATCTCCGTATACAATCGATATATGTTAATGTTGCCTATAATCTGATAACTTCTTCTGTCCCGAACGTATCTCCAGTACACCGTTCTTCCCATTGCATCTTTCAGAATACAGTCTCTTCCATTGAGTGGCCGAGACAATTTCTTTTTCTCTTCCTGATCAGTTTCACCCCTATTCTTTCTTCATCAACTCTTTTTTTTAGTAAAGTTCCATTTCTTATTTTGTCTGTTCATTTCATAGGCCACATTCTCCTCCATGTCCACATTTCAAATGTTTCCAGGCCTTTCTGTTCACTTTGTCGTAGTATTTGTTTTTCTGCCCCATATAATACCACTCTCGCGCTTGTGGGATATCCTACCCAGTGACATCAGAGACTGTCGGAATTTAGTAGCGTTCAAAAGCAAGCTTATTAAGCATTTTCTTACTGCGTAGGGTAGGTTTAATTTGTACTTAATCAATAAAAGAAATGCTTCTCTCTTCTTAACTTTTACAATAAACTGTCTAGCTTTTATTAATCAGTTAATTTTTAGTACTTTGATTTTTATTGTATCTGTAAATTTAATATTAATTGTAATTATAATTGTAATTGTGTTCTTAATATTGTAGTTGTAATCCCCTGGCAGAGGGGAAGAGAAGGCCTGATGGCCTTATCTTTACCAGGTTAAATAAATAAAAAATAAATAAATAAATAAAAAATATAGCACTTCACTAGTTTCTTTCTTACTTATTTTTACAGAGGTCCGCAGAAAATGCTTCTCCTTATTAAAAGCTTTACTCTTTTTTTGCCACTGCTATCCTCTTTTTGACTTCCTGCCAGTAGCTCGTGTTACTACGAGGCGCGTCCATAAAGTAACTTTCCCACTCGTCCCAAAGCTAGCAAATCATATGTTGCGCGAAGCGACTAGTGTACGTGATAGAGTAATATCCTGGCATGGAGCATGCGCTAGCGGAACTTCCCGAGTGCTCTCAGTAGCTTCGTTGCATTGGTTGAAGATGGACGTTCCTATTCCAGCTCCCGCCGCGTGAAGTGCGGTCAGTGATAAAGTTTTTGATTGCACAGGGCATAGCGCCGATTGAAATTTATCGTCAGCTGTGCCAGGTCTATGGGCCTAACAGCAGATGGTGCGTTGCTCCACTAGGTCGTCTGTGATGATAGTTGGCCTCCTACTGCGCTCCTCGTCATGCGCATTTTGGCGTCCTGCAGCAGCAACGCACCATCTGCTTGCTCATGAGAGCACTCGGGAAGTTCCGCTAGTGCATGCGCATGCCAGAACATTACTCTATCACGTACACGCAGTCGCTTCGCGCAACATATGGTTTGCTAGCTGTAGGACGAGTGGGAAAGTTACTTTATGGACGCGCCTCGTACTTATAGTACACCCTAAGTATTTGAAGTTGTCAGCATGTTCTACTTCCTCGTTAAATTATACAAGTGGGTGTGTAAAAATTAAAGAATACTATCAGTTGATGTTTCATTTGTGTAGAAAATTATTTTCAATAAGGATCCCAAGTTTAATTTTCATTTATCTCCAAACTAATTTTTATGACTTATCTCCTCTTACCCAAACAGCACAGAATTGATGTTTCTTGTCAACTTTGAATGAAGTTTCCCAAAAATTACATTTTGTTTAACATATGACCCATCATCTCAGCTTCTAGGTTAGATACAAAGCCCAAATTGTTACCATATGTTCTCCATAAGCATTTCCTACTTTTAACACAGGGAAATATTTGTATGTTGGATAGTGTAAAAAAATAAGTTCTCTTCTTTTCTTTTACCAAAATTCAATTTCATAATAAAAAAAATAATTTGTCAAGATTTTATAATAACTAAACGTACTTGTGTCTAAATCATCAACAGGCGTCCTGTAATACAGGGTGTATCAAAATATCAGGTCAAGCCTTAAGGAGGTGATTCAGGACCTTATTTGCAACAAAAAATCCCGATATACTTTTTCAATATACATCCCCGTTTCCGAGTTACACGAATATCACGTACAGTATCTATCCCCATTTCATTCCACATCTAATGAACCTGTCTGCTTCAGAGAAGGTAGGCTAATTGTTAGCTGTCTAGAGCAGATGCTCAAAATGTCACGCTCTTGCACGAACACACGCTTCAACACGTCGTCTGAACTCTCGCTGCACATTATCCAATCCGTCCTGGTGTATCTCCATTGCAGCCGTGTTAATCTTTGCAACGAGCTCTTTCCTGCTTGCTATCTCCGTTTGGTACATTTTCTCCTTCATGCAGCCCCAGAGAAAGAAGTCAATGGGACCACCCCTTCCAATCCATCTACCTGGAAAATTGTCATCTAGCCATTGGCGTACGAGAAGTTTGAAATATGCTGGAGCACCGTCTACTTGATACCATAGTTGTCTGGCCAGCCCAGTCCCCAGATCTAACGCCATTGGACTTCTTTCTCTGGGGCTACATGAAAGAGAAAGTGTACCAAACGGAGATAGCAAGCAGGGAAGAGCTCGTTGCAAAGATTAACAAGGCTGCAATGGAGATACACCAGCACGGATTGGATAATGTGCAGCGAGAGGTCAGACAGCGTGATGAGGCGTGTGTTCGTGCGAGAGGGGGACATTTTGAGCATCTGCTCTATACAACTGGCAATTAGCCTACCTTCTCTCAAGCAGACAGGTCCATTAGATGTGGAATCAAATGAGGAGAGATACGTACGTGATAGTCGTGTAACTCGGAAACGAGGATGAATATTGAAAAAGTGTATTAGGATTTTTTGTTACAAATAAGGTCCTGAATCACCTCCTTAAGGATTGACCTGATCTTTTGATAAACTTACACCCTGTGTATGGTAAAGTTTCATCTTTCTACATATGAAGGTTTCTGAGAAAATGAACTTGGTGAAATTTAACATTGTGGAAATAGGCGATTCCGAACCCCTTTAATTTCAAGTTGCTGAATTTTTGTGCTAGGAGACGAATGCCGTGTGTAAATAGAACAAATTGGAGAAAGTTTCATTTTTCTGTCTTGTTCTTTACATGCCAATGATACCAACGTAGGGGGTGAAACCCTAATTCGCAGAATGTTAACCCCTCTCTCTTCGGATTAAGATGACAGTACGTAAAATAATTCTGTGCTCATCGCTTCGACTAACATGAAAAGTAAGAACTTCAACAGTGGGAGTAACCCGAACGTCAAATGCTGTGGGAAATGATTAACTCTTATTACCAGTAATATTTTATGTCCTTTTCTCTCATAATTTATACGGGCTGAAGTTCAAAGTCAAACTAATAAGAAACATGTATGATATAATGCAACACTATTATATAAGCTAATGTACCTATTACATGAATCTCTGCATGGAATTTTCTTTGCAGAAAAAACGAAAAAATTATTTCGAAAACTACGCTGTTTGTGTTTTGTCAAGGTGTTTCAGGTTTGACTTATACGCGCTAATTAACATACTAACTGTGTATTATTTTGTGTGGAAAATTGTGTGTTTCTGACCATGTAGATCACTGGATTGCCTTCTTAACACTACGAGGACCGAGACTTTCAAACTACCTAGTACGACTAGCACCGGTCAATTTGACCCGCACGTTTTATCGTCAATTTTTCTCTTATTAGAAACTTTTATTTGAAATATCATCTTAGTACAGCCCTAGTGACTGTAATTAAAGACTTGAAAGTTAATTTCAGAACATAATTTGAGACTGGTATACTCTCTTCCGAGGAAAAATTATGTTATGCTCACAAGCAAACATTCTGGTGGAGGCAGATAAAAAAGTTAAAATTTTTTCTTTCACCATGTTAATAATGTCAAAAGAAGTGCTTATACAAATTTTGGCCACTCGACTGCAATTACGAGGTTGTCCAGAAGTGATTTTCTCTAGAGACGTTTACAGAAAAAAAGGCACAATTGAGGGCCATTTTTGCAAAACTTGCTAACTGAAAAAACTAAATTTTATAGGAGAGACAAAACACTATAGTAAGCAAGTTTTGCTGTATGTCTCACTTATAGCAGAAAGCAAGTTTTGAAAAAACACTTGAAATCACACTTTGACACACTACAATGAAGAGAAATAACCCAATTTTACTAAGACGCTTTGAACATCATGTAGAGGCCTGCCTTATGTTAACGAATCCATCAAAATCTCAATTTTTCAAATTTTGCAGTTAGCAAGTTTTGCAAAAACGGTCCTCAATTGCATGGAAAGATTTATTGAAACAGATAGGTCTACAGCAAATATTGCGCTATTTGTCAACATATCCCCCACTGGAATTGAGACATTTTGTCTTACCATAGGATCAATTTTTCTATCCTTGTGTCGTAGAAGTCAGCGGGCTGGGATCGGAACCAGCGTTTGACAGCGTCTGCACCTCTTTGTCGATCCTATGATATGAGAAATGTCTCAATTTAAAATATGTTGAAAAATAGCTCAATAATTGAAGTGTGTGTTCTAATAAATTTATCCAATGAAATTGTGTTTTCTTTCTTTTAGCGTCCCTGGCGAACCTATTTTCTTACGGCCCTCGTAATTGCTGTCCAGTGGCCAAAATTTGTATAGGCACTTCTTTTGATATTATTAATATGGTGAAAGAAAAAATTTTTAACTTTTTTATCTGCTCCCATCAGAATGTTTGCTTGTCAGATGAAAGAAGTTTATTGTTTTTTTTTAACTGTGTATAACTACTAGCATATTAATTTTACCATTTCTCAGATGCAATTCTGTTCTTAACGTGATGTGCAATGAATTATTCATGTTCATTTAATTTTACATTAAATATTTTGGATATACATATATATATATATATATATATATATATATATATATATATATATATTGTGTCTTCTGAATGTATCTATCGTCTTTCGGTTAATAATACAAAATTTTTAAGAAGGAAGAGAATACATATTTATTCATCCTATGGCAGCCGTACATAGGAGACTGTGAATTCTTACATTTTCGAAACAAAGAAATACGATTACATACAGGAGATTTTATTATTTGCTGTATCACTATTTAAGTTATTTAACAGCGCAAAAATCTCAAAATTGATAAATATGTCAAATAGAAGTCATTGCAGGAACAACGACGATATGATTCTTTCAGAACATTGGCCACACAAAAATTTGTTGCGCTTTGCGAAAACATGCTGTGTGTTATTTCTGACTCTTCAAACTGACAGATCTTCCTCCCTGGTTTCCTGGAGATCGTTGGGATATACAATCTTGCGAGATGTAATTAGGATCTCCAGTCTCATTCTCATCTCCGTCACGAACACTAACTGGGCATTTCCTCTCTGAATATATTTCTAGCAATGTTTGTAAATAATGCAAAATTCTTTATCGCTCGTAATCTTTCGTGCCAAAAGTTTTTCATCGTTAAAATCCTTTCGTGCCAGGTTTGCAAAAGAACTACAGTAAATGGCGAACAGCAATTTTGAGATAGACGAAATACTTCACACAGTTGTCAAAAGAATTGCTGCTGTCATCCAAAATATATTGACTGTATTGTAATGTCACAGAAAAGAGGTTATAAACTTCCCGTTCAACTCTTTGAAGCACGTACAACACTTCCTAACACTTACATTAAAAAAGATTCTTATACAAACTCTCGTGATACCCATTTCGATTACTGTGTGATTCCTTGTTAACAAACTTAAGTTCTAACTTAAATGAGAGATTGCAACCTGTTCATAATGTATGTATAAGATTCGTTTGTAATATTTCGAAAATTGACCATGTAACACCGTCTCTTGAGCTGCTCTCGTGGGTTCGTCTAAGTTAGTTGTGGAAGAATTTGTCACTAACTTTAATCACAAGAATCAACAAATAGTATAGTCCGGGTCAGCTTACTTCATACCCTAAGTGTGAAACCTAACCATTTTTCCCTCATTACTACATATGCAAGTGGATTGTGGTGATTTTCTAGTTTGCAGGCTGAATTTTCTTTTGCCAACTTCGTTTCGAATTTCGATACTGACAAATACTACAAATGAAGATAAATGAAGATAAGACCGACCTTGTAGTATTTAGAAGGTGAGGAAGAGTTATGGAGAGAGAGAGAGAATAATGTGTAATGGGAAAATAGTCAACCGAAAGAGTACCTTCAAATATTTGGGAGTAACAATACAAACAACAGGGACGACATTCGCCGTGCACTTAAAAGAGAAACAAATAGCCGCAATAAGGAGCATCAACAGTATTGGAAATCTCTCAGATATGTCCATGAGCTCAGGGATGAAACTTTTTGAAGCTGAAACCTGGCCTACCTGCACATACGGTCTGGAAATGATATGGGAATATCTAAGCGAAAAACAAATGAGAGATCTGTAAAGTATAAAATCAAGATACTTGAAGAGGGCACTCGGACTCTCCAAATACTCATTGTCAAGGTACGCATACGAGTTAGCACGGGGAACTTTCTTTCTGGAAGACTTAAGACTGAGGATGCTGCTACCAGCCACGGAGAGCTACAAGAAAGTAGTGGAAGAAAGAAGACAGAAACGGAAGGAGATCACAGAGGATTTCTACACAACGAATGCAATGATACAGCGAGACTGGACTAAGGCCGGCTACGACACAAGATGGCTGACCATAGGGCTAGCGACGCATGGATATCATCACAGAGTGTGTGCAACCAAGAGATACCACTCCGCAAGCGAAATGTGAACTGTGCGGAGTCCAATGCGGGAGATATCACATTCTCGAGTGTAGAAAGCGTGTGAATTCTATCAGGGAAACAATACAGGAGATAGTATAACCGTATCTATGCACAGTATGCGCCGAGTCCCTACAGCCGAGGCTGCGCAGAAGTTCAGAGTAGGGACAAATTGAAGCTTGCGTCCGCCGCCATGTCTTGGGAGAAGCACCGGATAGCAGACGGCTGCACTATACAATGCTGAATGTTTAATATATATGTTTGGTGTCTGTTATAAATCAATCTGAATGGATAAATGAAAAAAAAATTCTATTAACATTTAAAGCGACCTCGTTAAAGACATAATCAAGCTTAGTTACCGTTAGTTTGACACGAAACGGAAGAAAACTGTAGAAATTTGGTACCGTAACTAAAGATGTTATATAGTTACTTGACAACATATAGAGGGAACAGAAACACAAATGCATATTGTAGTAATAGTTCAGATGAAAAGAAAATTATTAGTATTAACTATTATTAACAAAACACTGCCTGTGTAAGACGTTACATTAGGCCGATATTGTAAACACGTTTGCTTTGATGTGGACGAGAAATGAACAATTAATATTATTTATTCGCTTCCATATCACATAATATAGGCCTACACCTGTAAAATATAAACACGTACCTAATGTTTTAGTTAGAAATATAAGTAGGGCTAGGTATACCGTGCAATAGCTTATTATCACAGCTGTATTATGAAATAAACGTCACATGCATGAATTAGTCATATAATAGAACTCAGGTCTAGTGTACAGAACATCTTGCCTATTGATTCATCATTATTATTATTATTATTATTATTATTATTATTATTATTATTATTGACTCCGTTAAATATTGTCTTACAACATTTTTATGTAAAGTCGTGTTATAGTGGTAACCTTAAGCTGTGTGCTAACATCTGCTCTTTATGTAGTACTTTTTTTATTTGTTATTTAATGACGCTCTATTACTACTACATAATTTAACATCGATGGTATTGATGATCGCGAGTTGATATTCGGCGAGACGAGGCCAAGAATTCGCCATAGATTACTTGACATTCACCTTACGGTTGGGGATATAAGAAAAAACCCAACCAGGAAATCAGCGGGAATCGAACCCGCGACCGAGCGCGACTCCGGACCGACAGTCCTTAGCCCACTGAGCTACGTCAGTAGATCTTTATGTACTTCTATGATCAGTTTAACAAGTTTGAAATATGATTCTCGGGAGGAATCTGGGATCCATTTTCTAAAATATGTTCCTATAAATGTAGAAAATTATACAAGTGTTCTACTTCTAGAGCACATTGTTTTCACACGATGTAAGAGTGAGTGGTAATATGCCATTAAACTGTCAACATCTGTATAATCGCTCTTTCACTTAAGCGGTATATGTATATAATCTCAGATGATGATATGACAAGATTCCCATTATTCTTTCGTTAAAAAATAAAAGAGATTTTGTTTACTGCTGGTAGGCTACGTACCATAAATTGAGTCTTTAGATTTGTTACACCATATTTTTCTTAATGATTTAACAACTAACCCAGCAATGAACAGAATCACATTTTGACAATATTGTGTCATTGAGAATGATGTAAGAATGAGGGAATTGCAATCAATGTCTGCAGTAGAAGAGTCATATCGCCTCTGATTTTCAAAACATTGAGGCTTGTTATTACAGTGCGTTAGGTGTTTTGAAAATACCATTGGGCATATAGACATTTTTAGCGGACATCCCTCTCTTTGTGATATAATTTAAATAAATTATTTACGTATTTTCTAACGTATATAAAATAACATATGTAAAAATATTCCATGTATTCGATCATAGGAAATAGAAATAAACTAATAAGTCTATTTATGAGCAATATAAGGCGTTTATATTTAAAGTAATGCTTAGTTATATTATTTAGATTTACTTCTGTTATTTTATATTATACGTTAGAAAATACGTAAATAAGTTTAGTTATATTACAGTGAAGGAGGAAATCCACTAAGAAAACGCCTATACACTGAATGGTATTTTCTAAACTACGAATGCTTTATAGAAACAATCATTCGTGCTCCCCATACATGGCGCCGCGCGAACCTGCGCGAGAGGTTTCAAATTTGTACACGACACCAGCGCCAATTGTGTGTCTAGATATGCGCAGTCCCAAACTATTATTAAATACTACAAATGGTAGTGAATTTCTAACTGGTATGTTGGCAGCTGACGCAAATATCGACAATATTTGTCGATACTCGAGTTCCATGAAATTAAAATTGTACTAGATCTCTGAACCGGTTACTGGAAGCTAGTGAAATTTGAACATACTAATAATTAATTAATATCAGTATTAATATTAATACATAATATTTATTTCATGTGTTGCGTTGTGGTTATAATTCAAGACTATAGTCAGATAAGTTTTCGGAGTTAGCACCAATAATTTCATGTGGTCAAACAAAATACATTTTTAGGTTAGGTCTCGTGAGTTAATTGTTTAGTCAAACCAATGAATTTCAAATTTCCAGACAAAATACTTGACATGTTGATCCCTTTCCCGCATAGTTTGCTTACGAAAATATGTTACAAATTATTGAATTATTTAAAATAACTTTCCAACATAAAGTACGGTAAGTAAATAAGTCATTTAGTACATACAATTGTGTGGCATCTGGTAACAGTTGGCAACACTGACAAGATGGTAATATTTGCTGTTTAGGAACTGTTCTTATGTGACCCTCACTATACCACGAAAACAGCTAAAAACAATACCAATTGTGATACCATATATTAATTTTCTTCATTGTTTTATTGTTACATTTTAAAATAACTTAGTAATCAGCACAAATTATTATATATGTTTTAACTATTTTATATGTTAACTGGTTTCAACATTGACAATGTTTTTACACTAACCTTGTAAAGTGTTCATACTTCGTGACCTTCACATCTCAATGATCTGAAGATGGCAAATCTTTGCTGAAAACGTTCATCGATTTAACATCATCCTACAAGTTATGTTAACTTTGTGAATAAATTTTCACTTACCATTTGATAAGCATCTAAGACGGCAAATACATAATATTAATTTAATTCCTAAATCTTTAAGTTCATTTTTGCTGGTAAAATTTTGCCTCTATTTTATAAGAAAATTTAACTGTATTTTTCAATCTAGAAAAGGTCATATGTATACATTAAATTATTAATATTAAACAATAATTTATTATTTATACTCCAAGTATGTAAGTTTGTATTATCTTTTCGAAGTAGCTTACACTCTGATATAGTTCTGATTTATTTATACAATTTAATATCATCGGCAAGTAATAAAATTCATATCAAAAGTAATCTAAAAAATTTGCGGTGAATAGTCAGTACGGATTCTGCAGTTGGTAAGAAATGTTCAGATCTAGTTTACGATATCCGAGAATGGAGGGTTAGTGAGACGCAAGCTTCAGAATAGCGCCCGTCGTCCTTCAAACCATCCCACAGGTCAGGGCCAGTTTTTGCGTGAATGACGCAGGGACTGCAGATACCCAAAACAGGTCTGACCGGATGTGTGCTGCAGCGAATATTTTCAAAGATAACGACATGCAGTTACTGTTTTCCCTCTTAATGCACCTGCAATGGATTTAATGGAAAATTCGGATAGTGTAGTGTGTCTATTATATTTTTAATATATATTAATATTATATTAATATTAATATTCAGGAGAATGGAGAAAGTTATACAACACAGAACTGCACGCATTGTATTCTTCACCTGACATAATTAGGAACAATAAATCCAGACGTTTGAGATGGGCAGGGCATGTAGAACGTATGGGCGAATCCAGAAATGCATATAGAATGTTAGTTGGGAGGCCGGAGGGAAAAAGACCTTTAGGGAGGCCGAGACGTAGATGGGAAGATAATATTAAAATGGCTTTAAGGGAGGTGGGATATGATGATAGAGAATGGATTAATCTTGCTCAGGATAGGGACCAATGGCGGGCTTATGTGAGGGCGACAATGAACCTCCGGGTTCCTTAAAAGCCAGTGAGTAAGTAAGTATTAATGACTTATTAAAAATTGACTTACAACAATGCAATGGTGTTCACTATTATTATGCAGGTGACGCAGTTTTACTTTTTGATGGAAAAACCTGGTATGATGCATATATAATAATTCAAATAATGGACATAAATTAATAAAAAAAATGGTTTGACATAAATTATCTTTCTATCAACGAAAATCAAACCATCATTATTCCATTCTCATTATCTGAAAATTGTAACAAACCTTCTACATCTATATTAAGTATTAAATTTCATACATAATTCTGATTGTTGTCTTATACAGTGTAAATGTCCGATTATTAAAGAGTCCTCTGAAGTTAAGTATTTAGGCATAATTTTCGATAATCATTTAAAATGGAACCTACACATTAATTAGGCCTACCTTTGTAATAAATTACGTAAAATAGTATATTATTTTGTTTTATTGAGGAATTAGGCCTACTTGTCAATAAGTTTATTACGCACAATATATTTAACTTTATTTCAATCGGTAATTATGTATGGAATTATAGGATAGGGTAGCTTATTTAAATCCAATTTTAATCCACTTTATTTATTACAGAAGAAAATAATTAAAATATTTCTGCATAAACCTATTGATTTTCCATCTCAAAAATTGTTTTTAGAGTTTAATGTTCTTAAAATTAGACAAATTTATTATATTGTATTAATAAAATTCATACATAAAAATCAAAATTTATTTTTGAATTGTATTCTCATAGTTATGAAACAAAAGGTATGAAGATTGTTTGAACCAAAATGCAACACTGTTACAGTATTTAATCATAGTAGTAATTTAGGCCCAAGAATATATAACAAATTTATATTTAAATATCCTAATCTTGTCAATTCTAATAGTTCTTGTATAAAATTTAAAAAGTTATGTATGCATTTTATAAAAATTGAAAAATTGTGAATTTAAATTTATATACGGTACTATAATTGCATAGTAGACATAAGACAAATTGTATTGTATAATTATTATTTCAATTCAGGAATCCGCCCCTGATCACGAGTTCTACTTTCAGGGGCGAGCTAAAGTTTTTCTGTATATATTATATTTTATGTTGCATTAATATTGCTGAATAGATCCATCTCTCTGTCTATATGGAAATATCAATCGAAAAAACCAAAAACATGGCCTTTTTAGGAAAAGATCCAGTTCCATCCAAAATCATTATAAATGGCACATTAATAGAACGCGTGAATTCATTCAACTATTTAGGTTATAATCTATCATACATCACTGATGATGATATAGACAACAAAATCTCAAAATGTCTAAAAATTGCTGGAACCATCAACAGTGTATTCAAACCTTCCCAAGTACAAAGACATACAAGGCTGAAAATCTACAAAACTCTCGCACGACCAGTTTTGGCTTATGGCAGTGAAGCATGGACACTAAGAAAATGCGACGAAAGACGGCTAACAACTGGCGAAATGAGATTTATGCGAAAAACTGCTGGATACTCTCTTCTCGACCGTCATCTGAACGTAGATATTCTGAAGGAATTAAAAATTGACTCCATTGTCTATTATCTGCAGTAATACAGGCTTCAGTGGCAGACACATGTCAAGAGGATGAATATCTCTAGATGGCCCAGGCAGATTTTGTCGTATGTCACAAAAGGTCGAAGAAATTTAGGAAGACCTAGGAAACGCTGGCAAGAGACCGTAGTAGATCCACTGGGGTCTAACACTTCAAGACTGATGATGATGATGATGATGATGATGATGATGATGATGATGATGATGATGAATTAATTAATTCATTCATTCATTCTGCTGTAGTTAAGGCCATCAGGCCTTCTCTTCCACACCACCAGAAATACAAATATAATACTTACTGGCTTTCAAGGAACCCGGAGGTTCATTGCCGCCCTCACATAAGCCCGCCATTGGTCCCTATCCTGAGCAAGATTAATCCATTCTCTATCATCATATCCCACCTCCCTCAAATCCATTTTAATATTATCCTCCCATCTACGACTCGGCCTCCCTAAAGGTCTTTTTCCCTCCGACCTCCCAACTTACACTCTATATGCATTTCTGGATTCGCCCATACGTTCTACATGCCCTGCCCATCTCAAACGTCTGGATTTAATGTTCCTAATTATGTCAGGTGAAGAATACAATGCGTGCAGTTCTGTGTTATGCAACTTTCTCCATTCTTCTGTAACTTCATCCCTCTTACCCCCAGATATTTTCCTAAGCACCTTATTCTCAAACACCCTTGACCTATGTTCCTCTCTCAATGTGACAGTCCAAGTTTCACAACCATAAAGAACAACCGGTGATATAACTGTTTTATAAATTCTAACTTTCAGATTTTTTGACAGCAGACTGGATGATAAAAGCTTCTCAACCGAATAATAACACGCATTTCCCATATTTATTCTGTGTTTAATTTCCTGCCGAGTATCATTTATATTTGCTACTGTTGCTCCAAGATATTTGAACTTCTCCACCTCTTCAAAAGATAAATCTCCAATTTTTATATTTCCATTTCGTACAATATCCTCGTCACGAGACATAATCATATAATACAAATATAATAATAAAATAAAAAGAAAAATCACACTATAAACAAAGTAAAGCCACACAAAAATATACCCAGATTGCAGTCACAATATCCGCAGAAAAAAAGTAAAACTATGGCAGGAAATTCACACCAAAAAAGTGCAGTACAATCTAAATTTGTCTTAGAACACAATAGAAGAAATTAATATATTGAAATTCATTGCTGCCACAATGACTCATTTAGAAAGAATTGATAAAAAATAAAATACAGAGAAATTCAATGATATAAATAGCACAAACAAAAGAAGTTTAGGAAATGAACTAAAAAGATATAAACAATGTTAAAATTTTAGAAGATTAATAAATAGTCCCTTGCCTCTTTTATGACAGTGAATCATGGTTCTTGAAGGAAAAAGATTAATCAAGATTGCAAGCAAATGAAATGAAATTCCTCAGATGTGTTGCATGTTACGCCAAAATAAACTACAAAGGAAATGAAGATATACGTTTATAATTAAGAATTAAAAAAAATAATAACAAAATTAATAATAATTACAGAAATAACGGGAAATTGTATTTATAAATGAAATACAACACTAGACTTGCACTTCAGTTTCGGAACTACCACTCAAATATCGAATGTAGGTTTCCATGGTCGTCGTCAACGGAGTGAAAGTTACCCGGGCTAATAGATCGTGGTCTACTGGCGATGTTACGACCAGACGTCCCGTCTACAGCTGCGGTGGACATCATTAGTGGCGAGGCGCTCTAGGGTCCAGTGTAGAGCTGGGGACGGAGCAAGTATTGTCCGCGCAACTATTCTAGGCAGCTGGGTTCCCTAGTGCTCTCTTGCTGCCCCGTGGCTGTCTGCTGGCTCCTGACCGTCGCTGCAGCAGTTGTACGTACAGTTACAAAAACATCATTCGGTATTTAATTTCAGTGCATTCCATTGGATATGGAAGTATATGGTTTCACAAAATAACGAACATAAATGAATTGCATTTTTCTTCTTCTGTGTGCTATATAGTATGATCACAACTCCAATTATTACAATATTCGTATCTGGCCGTCAGCTACTGATGGTAAGCGATGCATGAAGTTTTTAACTAGAAGCACAGGTCTGTGTTGTTGGGTTTCCAAAAAATTCACTTTCACATACAGTCATTATCAATATTCTTCTTCTTCCTCCTCCTCTTCCCTTCTTCATTATCATCATCATCATCATCATCATAGTCATCACTGCTGGTGTCGTCTAGACGTACTATAAAATCCATAAATTATTATGGAAAACACTTGAAGCAAGTAAAGAGATACGATTCCAAATAAATCCCGAAAAAACAAAGTATATGATTACGTCTCGTGACTAGAACATAGTAGAGCAACAGTAACAAATGTAAATGACACTGGGAGGAAATTAAAAGCAGAATAAATAGGGGAAATGCCTGCTATTATTAGGTTGAGAAGATTTTGTCATTCAGTCAGCTCTCAAAAAAGCTGAAAGTCAGAATTTATAAAACAGTATTGATTGTTCTGTATGGGTGTGCAACTTGGACTCTCACTTTGAGAGAGGAAAATAAGTTAAGGGCGTTTGAGAATAAGGTGGTTAGGGAAATATTTGGGGCTAACAGGGGTGAAGTTACAGGAGAGTAGAGAAAGTTACACAACGCAGAACTGGACGCATTTTATTCTTCACCTGACATAATTAGAAACATTAAATCCAAACGTTTGAGATGGGCAGGACATGTAGCACGTATGGGCGAATCCAGAAATGTATATAGACTGTTAGTGGCATGCTGGAGGGAAAAGACCTTCGGGGAAGCCGAGACATTGATGGGAGGGTAATATTAAAATGGATTTGAAGGAGGTGGGATATGATTACTGTAGAGACTGGATTAATCTTGCTCAGGATAGGGACCGAGGCGGGCTTATGTGAGGGCGGCAATGTACCTCCGGGTTTCTTAAAAGTCGTAAGAAAGAAAGTAAGTAAGTAAGACATTTCTCTTTTGCCTCTTGATCGCAACAAACAACCACTGACCTTATTATCTCCCTCTCCTTACTGTGTACGCTATATTAAAATTAAATTATGGTTTATTTAACGACGCTCGCAACTGCAGAGGTTATATCAGCGTCGCCGGTGTGCCGGAATTTTGTCCCGCAGAAGTCCTTTTACATGCCCGTAAATCTACGACATGAGCTTGTCGCATTTACACACACTTAAATGCCATCGACCTCGGCCGGGATCGAACCGGCAATCTCGACTATAGAAAGCGCGTATAATCTTGTTGCATCTCGTATTACTATCTGCCATTGCATAAATATGTCTTCACAGAACGCAAAATTACTGTAAGTACAGATCACACTAAGCAAGCAAACTTATTTTACCCGCCTCGTAGAACATCCTTCCCTCTCTAGCCCCGCTGCCGCTACAAGCAACCCCGCTACACCCCGCGTCAAACTCTTTAAAGGTGACCAGGTAAGTTGCGCGAACAGTAGAACTGTTGAGTAACTAGGTTCTATCGGTTTATGTGCTTGGCAGCGGAGCACCGAAGTTACTCGGTTAACCGTAGCCGTTACCGGTCAGTTCAAACAGAGTTCACGTGTTTCATTTAGTTCTAGCAGATAACAACATAGATACTACTGTATTTAAACATTTTCTGCTGCAGGACAAATTATTTCCTTATCCCCAAGGCGGGCTGAAACTCTAGTTTTGAAGAGGAGTTCATCCTATTATAACACACGAAAGTGATTGTCATAAAATAAATAAATTACTTAAAATATTATAGTGGTAGCTGCATTTTTAAGAACATCTGTCTATTTTACCGCTTCTGAATTCCTCGAACACGTGGTTTAAAAAACGAAGCCTATCCATATCGGTAGGCTATCGATAATCACTGGATAAACAGTTAATAAAGTACTGCCAACTTCATGGTGTTCATTTTAATGGTAGGCTATCTATAATCACTGCATAAACAGTAGAAAAACAGACAATAAAGTACTGCCAACTTCATGGTGTTCATTTTAATGGTAGGCTATCTATAATCACTGCATAAACAGTAGAAAAACAGACAATAAAGTACTGCCAACTTCATGGTGTTCATTTTAATGGTAGGCTATCTATAATCACTGCATAAACAGTATAAAAACAGGCAATAAAGTACTGCCAACTTCATGGTGTTCATTTCAATGGTAGGCTATCTATAATCACTGCATAAACAGTATAAAAACAGGCAATAAAGTACTGCCAACTTCATGGTGTTCATTTCAATGGTAGGCTATCTATAATCACTGCATAAACAGTAGAAAAACAGGCAATAAAGTACTGCCAACTTCATGGTGTTCATTTCAATGGTAGGCTATCTATAATCACTGCATAAACAGTAGAAAAACAGGCAATAAAGTACTGCCAACTTCATGGTGTTCATTTCAATGGTAGGCTATCTATAATCACTGCATAAACAGTAGAAAAATAGGCAATAAAGTACTGCCAACTTCATGGTGTTCATTTTAACGGTAGCCTATCGATAATGAATATTAAATCGAATAAGAAATCGATAAGGTTGGTTGATTACGAGGCTCGAATTCCCGTAATGCCTTTTTCTCTGCCTATTTCATCGGGGCGCAACTATGCCATGCCCCTTTTTTCTACCTAATGGGATCGGGGCGGAAGTATGCCCACAAAACAGGGGTCCTTTTTTATCTGCTGAATTTTACCTGACAGTGCCCCATTTTCCGACGCCCGGTGGTCGTATTTATTCCCAGGTGACAGTCACAGGAGCTGGCGGCAGAGACTATTTGCACCCGGCCTAAATTGTTTGTGTTGTTACGTATTTATGTTGTGATCTTGTATTTGAGTTAATCTTCTATAATTATTGTGCTATTGCTTTGTAATTTTGCTGTTCCATTTATTTTGTAGTGTTGTTTTGTATTTATATTTTGGTGAGTTCTTTGTGTAGTGCTTTGTATTTGTTGCTCGTGTAACTGAGTTTGTTCCCTTTTGTATTGTACCATATCATTAGACTAGCGCCGGGATATGCCCATTCGTAATGCAACAAACAATTATTAAGTCATTTATCATGTTCAACCACTCCGCCGCATTGACTCTATGGATAGCGTAAGCGCTTCCCGACCAAGCAGTCCATGCTTCCATTACAGGCGCGTGGACAATGGAAGAGATTTATCTTCCGTCCACGGGACCAGGTGTTTGTCCCTTGTCATGTGATGTTGTGTCTTGTTTCAGCGGCGTCCCTGTGCTAACCACACGACCAGGAAAGCCCTCAATGTGTGTTGTTTAGTGTTGGTCCATAGCTACAGGTATGTATGTATGTATGTATGTATGTATGTATGTATGTATGTATGTATGTATGTATGTATGTACGTACGTACGTACGTACGTACGTACGTACGTATGTATGTTTGTGTGTATGTATGTATGTGTGTATGTATGTATGTATGTGTGTATGTGTGTATGTATGTATGTGCGTATGTATGTATGTATGTATGTATATGCGTATGTATGTATGTATGTATGTTTGTGTGTATGTATGTGTGTATGTGTGTATGTATGTATGTGCGTATGTATGTATGTGTGTGTGCGTATGTATGTATGTATGTGCGTATGTGCGAATGTATGTATGTATGTATGTATGTATGTGTATGTATGTATGTATGTGTGTATGTATGTATGTGCGTATGTACGTATGTATGTATGTGCGTATGTATGTATGTGTGTATGTGTGTGTATGTGTGTATGCATGTGTGTATGTATGTATGTATGTATGTATGTGTGTATGTATGTATGTGTGTATGTATGTATGTGTATGTGTGTATGTATGTATGTATGTATGTATGTATGCATGTATGTGTGTATTTTTTTGTATTTATTAAAAAAGGCATGTTCCATTACACTGAGTAATACTACATGCACTGAGCTCTCTTATAATATTACAGTTATTTACAATCATCTATAACAATTCAAAGTTTACAATCTAATTTGAAGATCAGTTGATTTTGTTTTTGCCATTCACTTATTTCTCTCGAAATATATGCTGCATTTATATTGATTTTCTGCAATTTAAAATTTACAATCTGATTTGGATTATTTTCTTTTCCACAATTTTCTCTTATTTTTTCTCTATAAAATGTTCTAAGGTCACAATTAATTGTAGGTATCTACCGTTTATAGTTTACCATCTACTGTTAGACTGTGATGTTATTGCAGATTCTAAAATTATTGTTTTTTTTTACGATACTCTAGTTTTACAATTATTTACAATTTCTACCATTTACATTTAACATTATTTACAATTCTTTTTTTTTCTACAACTGGCTAATTTTCTCAAAAGGTATATTATTTACAAATTGTATAAGTTTCCTAGTATATTTTTTATGAGGTCGTCTTTGTTAGGTGGCCAGTTTTCAGTTCTTAGTACAGCCGCGATTAAAGCATCTCTTTCCTGATCTAATAGTTTGCAATCGAACAATAAGTGATCTACCGTTTGGTGGCTAATTTGACATGGGCATGTTGGATTGTTTATAATTTTAAATCTATGTAGGTACGCTCTGGTTTTGCCGTGTCCTGTTAACATCGCTGTTAGGTTAGGGGTTACACTGAATTTCAGTTTGAGTCTGTCTGCAATATTTCGGAAGAATGATTTTGTGACTGCACCTTTCTCAGTTACATTCCAGTCACTTTGCCATTTGGCTTCACTTAGTTCACTGAGTTCACTTATTACAGCACTTCTGGGTATCCTCTTGTAGCACTCGTGGAGGTCCTTACTTGTCGCTGCCTCCTTTGCAAGTTGGTCTGCCAGCTCGTTACCCTGGTTCCCTACGTGTGCTTTAACCCAGTAGAATTGTATCCTCCAGTCTTGTTCCTCCATTGTCACCACCTTGTTCCTTATTTCTTCTATGAGATAAGTGTGATTTTTCCTATTTTTAAGTACTTCGAGTGTTATCCGGCTATCCGTGTATATTGCAATTGTTCGACCTTCTATTTCCAGTGATTCGATATATTCTAAGGCTTTCAAGATTGCCAGCTGCTTTGCCTGGTTGTTGGAACATCTTTCATTCAGTCTGTATTTAAGCTTGTGTTTTATTTCATTATCCGCATATATGGCTATACCTGATCCTACTCCTTGATCGCTTTTGCTGCCGTCAGTATATACATGTATTTTGTGTGTTTCTTCCTGGCTTTCTGGGTTGAGAGTTATTGAGTTCGCTGGATGAGGCCAGTATTTCGCTTCCATATTATTGTCCAGTATTTGTTCTGCATTTCCGTCCCCTTTTAAATATTTGTACAGCTTCACAATTTCATTTATCTTGATAGTATGTATATATGTATGTATGTATGTATGTATGTAGCCTATGTATGTATGTATGTATGTATGTATGTATGTATGTATGTATGTGTGTATGTATGTGTGTATATATGTGTGTATGTATGTATGTATGTATGTTAATGTTATGTTTTTTATTTAACGACGCTCGCAACTGCAGGGGTTATATCAGCGTCGCCGGATGTGCCGGAACTTTGTCCCGCACGAGTTCTTTTACATGCCAGTAAATCTACTGACATGAGCCTGTCGCATTTAAGCACACTTAAATGCCATCGACCTGGCCCAGGATCGAACCCGCAACCTTGGGCATAGAAGGCCAGCGCTATACCAACTCGCCAACCAGGTCGACTGTATGTATGTATGTGTGTATGAATGTGTGTATATATGTGTGTATGTATGTATGTATGTATGTATGTATGTATGTATGTATGTGTGTATGTATGTATGCAGAGAGACCCATATTTATGTCCAACTTTTTATTCGTTTATCACAAGTAAATGAATTAACATGACAGGATCAAAGTAGTATGAACTAGTAGTCCAGTCTTTAGGATTGCTTAAAATTCCATCAATATTAAAATTCGATGTAAGCACCAGCATTTGCTGCACATTTTTCCAGACGTGGCTGAACGTTCTGTACTGCTGTTACAAGCATTTCATTTGACACCCGGCCACACTCCTCTCGTCTGACCATAGAATGTGTCGCAAAAGGTTAGGTTCCTCTTGAATCCATGCTGGTAGAGACTCCGCAAACTCCATTCCGATATCACAGTCCTCACATGACAGAGCTTGCACGAAGTGTGGCTTCCATGGCCGCCAATTCATTTCCCTTAGCAACCGCTGCACGGACCCATAGGATACACCAGATTCCCGCTGGTACTGTTGACTTCTCTGGAAGGCCTCAGTAGCCGCTGCTTTGGCCTCCTCTGTGATCGCTGTTTTTGGTCGGCCAGCACCCTTCTGTTGCGTAACTGAGCCAGTGCGAATCAAGTTGGCGTGAAGTCTCTCGATGGTCTTGTAGTCCAGCGTCGCATTTCTTCCTTTCACCATTCTCCACTATCTCTGCACCATAATTGGGGACTACCACACCTCCATTCGAGCAGCAATTTGTGTTCGATCATACACAGGCAATTTTGTGGCCATGGTTAATGTTTTAAGATATACACTACGTTTTTCTGATTACATTAAATGTTTCGGACCGTACTGAGAACACAATGAAGTAAAATAAAATGACAACTACTTTTGTTCTTTTAATGATATGGAACACGATACATTTTAGCAGTGGAATGGGTCACTATACCTGGTTGGTTTCGCTACTACAGTATAATAAAAAGTTGGACATAAATATGGGTTTCCCTGTATTATATAAATATACATACATACCCTCCTCTAAACCGTGTTGGAATGCTAAGTCGATATGAAAGGAGGAGGTTAATCATGCCAAAGAAAAATTATATTCTAATCTACTCTAATCTAATCTCTATCCATCTGTCTATCCGTCTCTTGAGTTTTTTTCCTTTTCATTCCCGTTGTCATATTCTTTTCCTATTCTGTCTTATTTGTCAGACAACTTCATTCCATAGTGTAATATCGTATATCTCGTGTCATTCTTTGACATATTGTAAATCTTCGTAGCGTGAACTCTCCTTCGCTTTGTAGCAACATATCTATTATCGTTGTGTATTACAGGCGCTATGTTCGGTTCAAGTTTGTATCGAGTATGGCGAAGTTAGATATTCGCCGATATTCGCTCTGCAGGAGGAGGTCTGTCGTGATTGTCTCACTTACTTACAAAATAATAATAATAATAATAATAATAATAATAATAATAATAATAATAATAATAATAATAATGTTTTATTTTCGCTGGCAGAGTTAAGGCCATAAGGCCTTCTCTTCCACTCAACCAGCCTTAATCAATACAATACATAAATTTAAATTACAAATATTTTCACTACACTTAAAAGGTTCTCCAGCAATAATCTTCACTACACATTTATTTAAATTTAGATAAATCTATAAGGTAAAGTAGTAACTTAATTTATGAGCTAATTTAATTCAATGAATTATAATTAATTTAACATTTGAGATAGCTAGTAAAATGATGAAAATTAATTTAATATAAGCTTCTATAATGAGAATATTAATGTAATTGCCATTAGAGGTTTTGTAAATCTATTTAGAGAAATTAAAGATAATAATAATAAGAATGGACAGATGTTAGTTTCATTATAAGTAACAAATATTAATCAGCAATTCATCTGTTAAGTAAGAATTTATGTAATTTTGACCTAAATGAAGCTATTGTCCAACAACCCCTTATATCACTCGGAAGCGAGTTCCAATTTCTAGCAACTGAAACTGTATAGGATGAAGAATATAAAGATGTCTTGTGGTAGGGTATAATGAGTAAATTGTTATAATGAGATCTTGTACTTAGCTGATGATATGTGGATAAATTTTGAAAACGAGAAGCCAAATAGATTGGGGCAGCGGTGCGCAGAATTTGAAATAAGAGAACAAGAGAATGCAGGGCTCGTCGATCGCTTAGCCTTAGCCAAGACAGAGTTTGGAAAGACGGGGAAACATGATCATACTTACGAATATTACAAATATAACGGACGCACGCATTATGCACACGTTGTAGCCTGTTGCTCAAATTTGCATTTAGGTTACTTAATATAATATCGCAGTAGTCAAAGTGTGGCATCACGAGTGTTTGTACAAGGATTAATTTTAATTTATCAGGAAGAAAGTTCTTCAGTCGCTTTAATGAGTGAATAATGGAAAATATTTTTTTGGAAGTGTGATTCACTTGTTCATTCCATTTCATTCCATTTTAGAAAATCCGGAGGTTCATTGTCGCTATCACAATAGCCTGCCATTATCGGTCCCTGCCATGAGTAGAATTAATCCGTTCCCTAGCATCATATCTCACCTCCATCAAATCAATCCTAATATTATCCTTCCATCTACGTCTCGGCCTACCCAAAGGTCTTTTTCTCTCAGGTATTCTAACTAACACACTATCTGCATTTCTGGATTCGCCCATACGTGCTACATGTCCTGCCCATCTCAATGTTTCTAATTATGTCAGATCCTCTGACTGAGGTTCTGGATGATATGTACAGTAGTGGCAAAAGGAAACTTTTTTTTTTCTTATTCAAATTTATTCCCAATACTTTTCGATTGGTGGTAAAATTAATGTTCTGAAAAAAATAAGTTAATTAAGTAGTAAAATATCGCTGCAATCGAAAAGTATTGGGAATAAATTTGAATAAGGAACAAAAAAAAAAAGTTTCCTTCCCAGGCAGGATTAGAACCACGAGTCTTAGTTACCAGTCTATCGTGCTCTGGAGTGAACAAGGCTCTGATATCAGCTGTATGGGTCCGTCCTGTTTTTTTTTTTTGCCACTACTGTACATCTACTCGTATTATTATACAGTACATCTCACTTGACTGTATGTGTCCGAGGAAGAACAATTCGACCCTCACAAGTATTAACATTGTTTTTTATTTTATTTTATTGGGTTATTTTACGACGCTGTATCAACATCTAGGTTATTTAGCGTCTGAATGAAATGAAGGTGATAATGCCGGTGAAATGAGTCCGGGGTCCAGCACCGAAAGTTACCCAGCATTTGCTCGTATTGGGTTGAGGGAAAACCCCGGAAAAAACCTCAAACAGGTAACTTGCCCCGACCGGGATTCGAGCCTGGTTTCGCGGCCAGGCGCGCTGACCGTTACTCCACAGGTGTGGACTATTAACATTGTAACTCACTTTCTTCCATTTTTCAGGAGAAGCAAATGAAGTTTTAAAATGATCGTGTAAATCAGTGTATACAGATAGTAGCAATAAGATTTTACATACGATTGGGAAGGTTTAGAGCTACAATGATAGTACTGGAAGAAAAAGAAACAATTTAAGACCATATTAACTAGCATAACTAAAAACCATAAAAAACTGAGTTACAATGTTAGTACTTGGGAGGGTTGAATTGTTTGTATGCATCTGAAGTCTCATTAGGGTAATATGTAGCTAGTCAGCGATGTAAACAATGGAGGGGGAAAGGAACTAGACACCCAATCCCATTATCTCCTGACCTAGTGGCCTCACAAATGGTGCCTTCTTGTTATCATTTATGTGGTTCAGATCTGTCTTCGGACAGTTGACTAAACAACAATTATGCAGTTCTGGGTTGTGTAACTTTCTCCATTCTCCTGTAACTTCATCCCTCTTAACACCAATTAGTTTCCTAAGCACCTTATTCTCTAACACTCTTAGCCTCTGTTCCTCTCTCAAGGTGAGAGTTCAAGTTTCACAACCATACAGAAACAACCAGTAATATAAATGTTTTATAAATTCTAATTTTCAATTTTTTTTAAGCTGATTGGATGATAAAAACTTCTCAACCGAATAACAGCAGGCATTTCCTATATTTATCTCAGTTTAATTTTCTCTCGAGTGACATTTATATATTTGTTACTGTTATAGGCCCTATTAATTGTTTGTTTCAACTTTTTATAAAAATATTTGCTGGCCCTCACTCTCACTCATTCATGTTTTAACCCAGTGATGTCAAAGCAGTCGCGTTTTTCTGACCTTGACGCCGTGCGCGGGCAGCAAGCGCTAAGTATGGAAAGAGGAAGGGTTGTGTATATGAATAAGCAACCTGTTGGATTAAGAAAACAGTGGTGCACAAACTTCAAACGGAACGTGAAATTTTATGTCGTTATTTTTATATGGCTTCTTTGTGTTTAATATTATCTATATTGTCTGTAAAACAAAAGTACTAACACTGATTTCTTAATATTGCACTTGTGTTTTAAATCTTAATAACATAATAGACAGATAAGAAGGAATATTCACTTAAATTCCATAGTAGTATAATATTATACTGTATTAAGTGGATGAAACACATCATTCATAAAGAAAGTGATATTCCAAAGAAAGAGATTTGGTATGACATGATAAGTTGGAATTTATATTGATAGTATCTTTAGCCTTACAAAAGTAATCAATAAACTATTCAAAACAATATTATAGTACAAAGCAAAGTTACCTAGTACTGTATCTGTTTTAAGTGTAACTAATATTACATAACAAAACTCTTATCGCATTATGCTTTTAAGGTGATATTTGTGAACAACTTCCTATCATCAGAATATTAAATTCTTTTCTCGAAATCTGCTGCAGCTATAGAGCTGACGTTTTTACAACATATGGACACGTATCTTTTGCTTATGATGTAGCAGTATTTGCTTTGTTAATTCATTTCCTTGCAATTTCCAAGCGAATATTTTCAAAATTTTCAATACACTATCTTCAGTAATACGTGTATACGGTATATTAGATTTACGAAAATATTCTGTAAGGCAATTAAATAAATAGGCCTATACCTGAAAATTTCACTTTTCTATACGAAAAGTTGAGAAAATATTTCTTTTGAATAAAAAAATCAAACTTGTGAAAAATGAGCATTAAAATTAAAACTTACATTCTTATAATGCACTTATACTTCTCAGGCAAATCTAAAAATTAACACGATACACTTTTAATAAGTTCTCTTCCCTTTATCTATTGAATCAGTGCTGGCCATCCCTTAATATAGCTCGACCAAGCGGCATATACTACCTCTTTCGTCTGTCTCTTTCCTTTCCGCTGTAAAGCGCTCAGGCTCTCCTGGGCTCTAAAGCGCGCTTGCTCCTGTGGGCATCAATTGATATGCCTGCTTTAACCGCTTAAGGATTTTAGAACAGATCTTGCAATTAGTTTTTCATAAAAATTTTTTCTTCAAAATTCAAATTCAAATTTATTTATTTATTTAATACACTAGGTTTACACTATATTAGGCACTGCAGCCCGAAAGAGCAGAAGCTCGTGCTCGGGCGCAGTTCAGATCGGTTACACAAAAGTAAAGCGTGTTCATTGAGCAGAGTAATAAATATAACGAAGTTTGTAATGTCCTCGTTGCCTCTATCATGTTCGAACATTACAGTACACTCGTATCTATACTAATCCGAGACTAGAACAACAAGTAATCAAACTCGTGTATCTCCTCATGAGGAGCATAGGGCATTCACAAAGTGCCTCCATCGGACCCTATTTGTAGCCAACTTCTTCATTTCGCTCCATGTTTTCCCTTCCCTAGCAATTTCCTCCAAAACTGTTCTCTTCCATGTATTTTTTGGCCTTCCTCTTGTTCTACTACCCTGGGGGCTACAATCCAAAGCCATTCTTTCTACTGCTCCATCTTCTTTCCTGATTGTGTGCCTTATCCAATTTCACTTTCGTCTTTTGATTTCTATTGTGATTTCTTTCTGATTTGTTATCTTCCATAGTTCTGAGTTTGTGATTATATCTGGCCGTCTAATTTTTAAAATTCTTCGCAAACATTATTTTATTTATTTTATTTTATTTTAAATCCACCACCAACAGAAGCAGGCTTCCAATTACAGGTGGCTTACACAGATGTATACACAAAATACATAATAAGAGAGAAAAAAAACAACAAAACAAACAACACAAACAAAAGAAAGAAAATACATAATGGTAATAGATGCTAGAATATTATAATATTACAGTTAATATAGTGCCAAATGTGAATATAATGATGCAAAATTATTTAAAAACTTGAGTAAAAACATTATAATACACTTCTTCATAATTTAAATATCTAAGGAAATACAATCCTTTTTAATATTGTATGAAATTTTTCAATTGTTAAACTGAAATCCAATTGACAATCACAGTTTAAAGACAGAGAGTTGTAAGTATTACACATAACAAACAATGGAGAGCTCTTGAAGAAAACAGTTCTAGGAATAGGAATAATAAAAGGTTGCCTATGACGTAATTCTGTTCTTTTTATTCAACAGTCTTATAGAGTAAAATATGGCTATTTATTAATCGTCGAGATTTCAAAGTTTTATAATTAAATTCAAAAAGTAACTGATTATATGAAATTTGCTTGTCATAAGGCGATACGTGATATTTTTTAAAATATAAATAACGTAAAAATCTTTTCTGTATCCTTTCTATTTGCATCTGATGGGACTGGAACTGAGGTGACCATATTACAGACGCATACTCTAGCTTACTTCTAACCATAGTTTTATAGACAGTATCAATAGTATTTATATTTTGTAATTCTTTTGTATTTCTGATTATAAATCCTAATTTTCTATATGCATCAATTACCACGTGATTTAAGTGCATTTTAAAACATAAGTTGTGTGTAAAATAAATACCCAAATCCTTAAATGATTCTACTCTAGGTAACTTCACACCATTAATTTCATACGAATCGTGCGGAACTGTCTTATTTTTAGAATATGCCATAAAGCAACATTTATTAAGATTTAACAGAAGAAAATTATCGATTCTCCATCTATATAGTCTGTCCAAATCATACTGTAGATCAAAAACGTCTTGTTGTTTGTCAATGGCTTTATACAATTTAACATCATCAGCATATAGTAAACATTTAGTGTGCAAAATCTGTTTAGGTAAGTCATTGATTTAAAGTAAAAAGAATAAGGGACCAAGATTAGATCCTTGGGGTACACCTGAAGTTACTGTGAATGGTTTTGATTTTACTTGATTGAATGAAACATACTGCTGCCTGTTTGTAAGATATGACGTTATTAACTGTAAATATGAATAAGATAATCC
The DNA here is from genome assembly GCF_040183065.1 of Periplaneta americana. Lineage (NCBI taxonomy): Eukaryota > Metazoa > Arthropoda > Insecta > Blattodea > Blattidae > Periplaneta > Periplaneta americana. Next base: position 161,259,774 of record NC_091122.1, on the reverse strand, counting down.
AAAACTTGAAAGTTTACTAATTAAAATTTTATGGTCAATTTTATCAAACGCTTTGGAAAAATCAAGGTATATCACGTCTGAATTTCTGCGATTATGTAATGTATTAAATGCCTTTTGTGTAAAATTAATTAGATTTGTTGTGGTAGACCTATGGGTGTAAAATCCATGTTGATTTGTATGAATTGCACTATAAACTTGTTGAAAAATTCGTGTATATAGAATCTGCTCAAATACCTTGGACGGGGCACAAACTATTGCAATGGGTCTATAATTTTCAATTTTACTATTATCACCAGATTTAAACACAGGGCAAACCTTTGTTAATTTCCACATTTTCGGAAAAGTTTTTGTTTTTAAAATTAAATTATACAACAAACATAAAGGATACATAAGTACTTCGAAACAAACGTTTGCAGTTCATTTTGTATAATTTTACTTGTTTTCCATGTCTCACAGCCATATAATAAGACTGATTTCACATTACTGTTAAAGATTTTAATTTTTGTAGATCTACATATAATACAAGATTTCCATATTGGGTACAACTGGACAAATGCACTATTTGCATTTTTTATTCGGTTCTTTACATCCTCAAAGGCTCCACCATCCTTGTCAATTATACTACCCAAATATTTAAATTCTTGAACAGTATCAATGTTATTATTATTTATTATTATAATTTTATCTGTTTCTTTACTATTTAATCTCATTTCTTTAGTTTTCTTTACGTTTAATTTCATATGAGCCCCTTTGATTACTTCTAATAAAGTATTAACTTTATTCTGCATATCACCAAAACTATGGGAGAGCAAACAGATATCAGCGAAATCCAGATCTTCCAAGGTATCATTTAATCCCATCTTATACCTCTTCTAACATTGCCTACAGACCTTTCCATAATATCATTCATAATAATCAGAAATATGATCGGGAGAGAGAATACAACCGTGTTACATTCCGCATGTAGTTGTTATATTTTCTGACAGCATACCTTTATGTATGACATTACAAGTATAATTTTCATACATAAGTTTAATTAGTCTACAAATTTTTTCTGCTATACCAAATTTTGTTATTGTTCTCCATATATAATCTCTGTTAAGTGAGTCAAACGCTTTCTCAAAATCGATAAATAGTAGAACAACAAGTAATGTTGAAGTCATTTATTTTCGTTACGTAAGTGAGGAAGATATTTAAATTTATTAAAATGCTAATAGTAAAACCTAGCTATAAACTCTTCCTTTATAAGTAAGTAATAACGAAGTTTGTTCTTAATATAATGTAATGTTCATGATAAGAGCTAAATGTAAGTTTACCATCATCATTATCGTAATGGTGATGAGGTGTACGCACACTTCTTAGTCTATATGTCTGTTTATAATTAATTCAGTATATTACATGAAGCAAGCGCCTTTAGCAAAGCTGATTCTTTGCAGCTTTGATCCTGCTACACTTGACATTCACCTGTTTTCAAATGGAGTTTATTATTTCATCACTACATATGCATGCCCTTGTACAAGGCTACAAAAATTTCCATTGACTGTCTATTAATAAAGTCAACAGGAGTTATTTAATGTAGGTACAAATATAGGAGTGGTAAATGTATAAAAACTGACTCCTACTGCGTTTTAGCTCCTGTCTGAATCACGCACATAGTCCAACTGTCACTAACGACAGCTATCAAGTAGTTTTCCAGAAGTAGACTTTGGTTATCTCAGACCTGCAGAACTGTAGCTCCTCAGAGCGACTGCTTTACTACCCCTTCTTACCCCACCCACCTTTTCTACCAGTGCGGTCAAAGCGTTCTAGTTACGCTCGGCTGCATCAACATTCATTCTCGCGGCGGCAGGTATACAATATGCTACCAAGAATTACAAATGAATAGATAATAAAATCCTTAGGAACATAACTTTAGAAAGTAAGAGAGAAATTAATGAGGGAAATAAATAAGTTAAAATAAATGTAAAATAAATTTTAAAATGTATGTGTGCATATAATGTAATAAGGTCTACCTATGTAGGATATCGTCCTATTACTAGTAAAGCCGAATAAGTCCACTTTTTGTGTAAAATAAGTTAAGTACAGTCCCCGACTTGTCTTTCCGTGCTCTGTATTATACTAAAATGAAGTAAGTCCGAAATGTTGCATGCAGGCAACAAACCAATTAGGCCTACTTTAATTGAAGAATTTATTATGATTTCTCGTTTTAATTCCTGTTTTTACAAAACTTGCATTACTGGTCTTAACTGGGTTTACCAGTAATAGGACGATAAATAAATTGTACGTTAAGTGAGTGATAGCTATATGACCGGGTGTTAATGCTGTCATTCAACATTGTAACGCACTCTAAATAAATAAATAAATAAATAAATAAATAAATAAGTAAATAAATAAATAAGTAATTAAGTAAATAAGTAAATAAGTAAATAAGTAAATAAATAAAATAAGTAAATAAGTAAATAAATAAGTAAATAAATAAATAAGTAAATAAATAAATAAGTAAATCAATAAAATATATAGATAAATTAAATAAATTAATTAAGTAAATAAATTAAATAAACAAACAAATGAATAGATAAATAAATAAAGAATGTCGTTTAAAAAAGTAAACTTTAGTGTCACAGTCTGTATGTCTGAATAACGAACTTTTTTCGAATACTGGTATCATATTGTATGATTTATCTCCAACAGCTTTTGTATACAACATTTTCTTTTTTTTTGTAAAATTAAAATTTAAGAAGTTATGAGTAATATTCCATACTTTTTTAACACTCTGTGTACAAAGACAAATGCAAGGAGAAGTACATAAGAAATATAAATAACATTACAAATACACATACAAACAACACAAATGGAAAAAAAAAGAGAGAAGAGAAACAAATATGCGTAATACTTGCAGATTATCACAATAATAGTATTTGGTTTTGTTGTTGATTGGAGTACCATTTTGTATTTTTATTTTAAATAAATGTTCACAACACCCTAGATCATATATGTAACAGCTAGGCGGCCTTATAGGCTTTGACGTTAACAACTTTTGTCAGGTTTACTACACTGTCATCTAGTTTTACATAAGGAGTTCCGTCATAATTCCCATTTGAATTGTATTAGCGACTGTACTGCCATCTCGTGTTCGTTTACGGCGGACGGGTGGCGATCCTGGCGGTTGTTCTCTTCAAAGTGCTGCCGATTTTAACATAGCGATGAGATATCTGTTACATATATGATCTAGGACAACAGTTTACTAGAAATTGCACTATTTCATATGGATTATATTTAATAAACATTGGTTCGTAATACCGAGTATAAACAAAAGCTGAACAAAACCAAAAGAAAATGCCCTATTTTCAGTGTCACTTTTGCCGTATCAGGGATTCTGAACACATATTTCTGCGGCAGTCACTCAGTAAAGAATCTAGGTATTTATATGGATAAAAGTTTAAATTGGAACATTCAAGTTGCAGAAACCTGCAAAAAACTATTCTCATTAATTCACTCGTTTAGGCGATTGAAGAAGTTTCTACCCTTTTCCATGAAAAAAATGTTAGTGCAAACACTCGTGATGCCCCACTTCGATTACTGTGATATTCTGCTTACAGACCTAAGCTCTACTTCGGCGCAGAGACTACAACGTGTTCATAATATGTGCGTCCGTTTCGTCTGCAATATTCGCCGGGCTGATCACGTAACACCATCCCTCGAAATGTTGTCCTGGCTCCGTCTAGAAGATCGTAGGAAAATCCATTGTCTTCCCCTTCTCTTTCACATGTTGCATTTCTCCACTCCTGTCTATCTTGCGTCTCGTTTTCAAAATTTATCCACCCATCATAACCTAGACACACGATCACAACACTCCTCAATTTTATCCATTCCCTCCCACCGAACATCCCTATATTCATCTTCTTTCACTGTGGCTGTTCCTCGGCTTTGGAATTCCCTACCGAGTAATGTCAGGGACTGTCAGACATCAAACCAATTTAAGAATAGGCTAACGAAATTTTTTTCTAACAATTCTTGTTAACAATAATAGCTGTTTCAGGTTTCTCAATGTTAAATTGTTACATATATCACAGATAAATATCTAAATTATCTCATTATTATTATTATTATTATTATTATTATTATTATTATTAGTGTTAATAATAATACTATTATTATTATTATTATTATTATTATACCTATTTCTTACCAATATTTATTATTGTCACACTAGCATTACTTATTCAACTCTCATTATTTACTTTCATGTTGTTTTATGGTCTAAATATTAATGTAATAACTATGTAAGCAATTGTATTCAATTAGAATTAGAGTATGGCTGGGCGGAAGAGAAGGCCTACTGGCCTTAGCTCTGCCAGATTAAATCCATCTATTGTAGCGTCAGAATACTTTCTCCTACGCTTTGTAAAATGAGACAGTAATGTATTAAATCGACACGTAGATACGGGTAAAATTTTGGTACCACTCGAACGTGTAATTTGTGATGGAAATAGAGACAGAAGGCCTTGGAACGAGTCGAGTTTCGTAGCCAGCATTCTCATTGATACACTGTTCACTATTATCTGTTTACAGATGCAGTGAGAGTGAGGAAAAAAGAAACGTGCTGCATCCTATCACATTTCTAACCTTTGTTCGACCAGTGGCATCCACTTAAGGAAAGCTTCTAAATACCTGTTGTTCATCAATGACAGTGCCACGAGCGATGGGAAAGGACGTAATGAATCAGTGATTAAACTTCCTGGGTTCATAAAATGCACACGAGTAAACCTATTGCCATCAACCATTTATCATAAATACTGTGGTTTAATGCAATAACAACCAATGTTATTCTCTGCAAGCTGACATACATAAATCAAAACTAATCCTTCAGAAATTCCTGAAGGTGAAGAATCACAATAAATTGGTAGGATGTTAAATGCTTAAAGAATCTTTATCATAGTGTTCTTTGCGTAATATTATCTTTATAATTCCTTAATGCGTTGTCTAAGAGCATTGGACATTATAAACAGGACCAAAAATTCAGTACCTTATCGACGTGACTAAATGTTCGAACGAAAATTATGGATTCGACCAAATATATTATCATTTCATTATGATCAACACATTAACTTATCACCATATTATCATAATCAAAACATTATCAACATATGATCAACAACACATGATCGCCAACATTAAAACATAATGAACATCAACTCATCATTATCAACAAACAATATCATCATCAACTTCAATGTATCATCATTATCAACATGAACTCACCATCAACACATCATCATCGTCATAATCAAACTCAATATATTATAATCAAAATCAACATATCGTCACCAAAATCAACACATCATCAACATCGACACCATCATCATATCAACATCAACACATATCATATCATTATCAATGTCAAGGATTGGTATCATCTGGATCTGTTCCTACTCCAAAATTTTCCACGTGTCAACTAGTCAATTTAATTCGAGAAAGAGTAATTTGTATTTCAGATTAATCAATTTAATTTCAGAAAGCGTCATTTGTATTTCAGATTAATCAATTTAATTTCAGAAAGCGTCATTTGTATTTCAGATTAATCAATTTAATTTCAGAAAGCGTCATTTGTATTTCAGATTAATCAATTTAATTTCAGAAAGCGTCATTTGTATTTCAGATTAATCAATATAATTTCAGAAAGTGTCATTAGTATTTCATATTAATCAATTTAATTTCAGAAAGTGTCATTTGTATTTCATATTAATCAATTTAATTTCAGAAAGTGTCATTTGTATTTCAGATTAATCAATTTAATTTCAGAAAGCGTCATTTGTATTTCAGATTAATCAATTTAATTTCAGAAAGTGTCATTTGTATTTCAGAATAATAAACTTAATTTCGGAAAGTGTCATTTGTATTTCATATTAATCAATTTAATTTCACAAAAGGTCACTTGTACTTCAGATTAATCAATTTAATTTCACAAAAGGTCATTTGTATTTCAGATTAATCAATTTAATTTCAGAAAGTGTCATTTGTATTTCATATTAATCAATTTAATTTCACAACTGGTCACTTGTATTTCAGATTAATCAATTTAATTTCACAAAAAATAATTTGTATTTCAGATTAATCAGTTCAATTTCAGAAAGTGTCATTTGTATTTCATATTAATCAATTTAATTTCACAAACGGTCACTTGTATTTCAGATTAATAAATTTAATTTCAGAATGTGTCATTTGTATTTAAGATTAATCAGTTTAATTCGAGAAAGTGTCATTTGTATTTTAGATTAATCAATTTCTTTTCAGAAATCGTCATTTGTATTTCAGAAAGCGTTATTTGTATTACAGATTAATCAATTTAATTTCAGAAAACGTCATTTGTATTTCAGATTAATAAATTTAATTTCAGGAAGCGTCATTTGTATTTCAGAAAGAGTATATTGCATTTCAGGAAACTGTATTTGTATTTCAGAATGAAAGTAATGTATATTTTATAAAGCGTCATTTGTATTAACCCATTCTCATAACAGTTTTTCTAACATAGACATACTACATATTCCGCAGTTATCTTGAAACTCCATTTCACTTGTGTAATGTAATAAAACCTGCATGAAAATTATAGATCAAATAATATCTTATGATGTACACCAGTGGTCGTCGGCACTCGCTGAAATGGGTAGAGTGCAAGAGGTGCAAGGAATGATGCTCCGTCGTGCAGAAGGGATAGCGTGGCAGCATACCCGCCAGCAGCCACGGTTCACGCTGGTGCTGTAAGAGAGCTGCGGGTAAGAGACGCTACCCCGAGAGTGCAGTGTGCTGACGACCGCTGATGTACACTATCTTACAATATGAATTTAATAAAATCATTTCCATGGCACCACTTTGTAATATAATCCCTACATACACTTTTTTCCAGATATATTTAAGATATTATTGGATCACAAAGTGCCAGGTATTTTAACACAGTAATTTTATAAAGTCTGAAATTTTTTCTCGAATGAGGTGTTATTGTTAAAATGATATTTGGAAGTCCCAGCTGGACAAATTTTAAACAGCAATGTGTTAAGAAATCGGTGTCTATTAAAAATGTTATTTCATTATGCAATTATCTGAAATATAAATTACGATTTCTGAAATGCAATTGAAGTTCTCTGAAATACAATTGACAGAACTGAAGTACAATTGACTCTTTCTTAAAATACGGTTCACTCAACTGATAAACAAATTATGTTTTCTGAAATAAATATGACTTCTCTAATATACAAATTATGCATTCTAAAATACATCTAAAAGAGTTGTAGTCGAGACTTCAACTCGGTTCTTTTGTGGAAAGCGGATATTGTCACGTTTGGATGAATATTAGACTTCTTGAACTAAACGAAGAAGAGAACAGCAGCTTCATCGACTAGTTTAGACTCCAGGTCAAGCTTAACCCGCCTCAGGTGATGATCGTTGCAGCACTGTAACATTGAACTATCAAATTACGTATGACATTTAAACTCATGTAATTGCCAATATTCATAGAAACTTGAAGGACCGGCCTGTGAAGCAGGCTTTCAACATAACTTAATATATTGTAAGATGGTCAAGGAATTCTTAAATGTAAAGAATGAAATGTTCAGTTGACAGGGACAATTACTTTTGGCCAAGTAACAACAGTTATTTGATGGTTTCATAGCGCAATTCTACCGATATTGAAGGAGAATTAAACCAAAAATATTAGACAGGAGTACGAAAAAAACTGACCAGTTAACATTGCACATGTACTGGCTACAGGATCTCCGTGACATCGATAGATGTGTTGAATTCAAATACCTTGGTAACAAAAGTTTATTACTTTTTTTTAATTATCTCATTTATCAACGTCATCATCCTTTACTTTCGCTTGAACGCCTTTCTGTGTCTGTATACAGTGATTTCTTCTTAACTTATGAACTGCCTTTTAACGCGAAATTGATAAAACGTTACGGAAATTTCAATTTATAACTTCAGTTGCTTAGGAATGGCAATGGGTTACGTCACACTATTCTGACGTCACTTTCTTAGCAGCGTACGAGACTCTTGCTTTGATATGGAGTTTGCTAGAGGGACAGACTTACTTTCTTGCATGGAATATACTTATTTATCTTTATTATGGACTAGCCGTACCCGTGCGCTCCGCTGTACCCGTTAGAAATAAATATAAAGTAATTACATAATTAAAATAGGACATTTGATCCAGGGAACATTCGTGTTTGATAGAAGGATAAATCGTTTTATATGTTACTCAATTTAAATTGTATTTAAAAAATTTAAAAATCCGATCATTTTGATCCAGAGACCACTCATTTGGTCATAAAAATTATTTAGGAAATACAGGAAACGAATGTACAGAATGGCCTATCAAGTTTTCTGTGCAAAAGAAGCTATTTTAATCTCACCTGTCCTCAATTCACTAAGAAGTTACTGTAATAACATTATAGCATTATGTCCACCTAGAGAAACTACACTTTCCAATGGTGAATTAATAATTAATTATACAAATCGGTTAATTTAGCTTCCGATATTACTTCATACAAATACAGAAACATTATCTGTAGGCTATATTTCATAGCTTTCGATTGTTGTTGTCCAAGGCCCCTTACAGACGAAGTCATTTGTTTTTTATTTCATTACACCGCCTTAGATGGCGTTGTTATTGTAATTTTGAAACTCATTTATCTCATTAAATATCAGTCTTATCAAAATTTTGCATAGAATAAAATTTATCGAAAATTATTTTTAAAGAAACTTTTGTTATGTAATATTTTTCATGAAAATTAATAATAAGGGAGACATTTCGATTTATTTAATTCAAGCCTCCTTATAACCCCCCCCCCCTTTTAAATAATGTATTTTGAATGCCATATAGCCTAAATTCTAAGTTACAACGAACTTAATTTATATTCCAATTTTCATATAAATCGGTTCAGCCATTATTGCGTGAAAAGGTAACAAACATCCAAACAGACAGACATACAAACAAAAATTTCAAAAAAGCGATTTTCGGTTTCAGGGTGGAAAATTACCAGAAAAATTTCAGCTGCAGATTTATTATTAGTATACATTTATTAATTTGTCCTACAGAATAATCTCTGTAATGTTGACAATTAATATTCGAGGAAAAAAATTCGCTCCGGCGCCGGGGATCGAACCCGGGTCCTTGGTTCTACGTACCAAGCGCTCTGACCACTGAGCTACGCCGAATTCAAACCACAGTACCGGACCGAACCCTCCTCCTTCAATGTTTCCCTTTGTGGCCTGACTCCAAGTTAGGCACAAATGTTGACGTATATGTCTAGTGTCAACTGCCATTATACTAGGAGCGCACTCAGTTGAGTGACTTATTTGACCGGGATTCCGCAGTTATGATGCACTGCTAGCTATGAGAATACAACATATATGCCTAAGTTGGAGTCAGGCTACAAAGGGAAACACTGAAGGAGGAAGGTTCGATCCGCCGCTGTAGATTGAATTCGGCGTAGGTCAGTGGTCAGACGCTTGGTACGTAGAACCAAGGACCCGGGTTCGATCCCCGGCGCCGGAGCGAATTTTTCTCCTCAAATATTAATTATTTATTTTTATTATGATAGAACTACTAACTGATCTCCAACAAACCAATCATTCAGATGAAACACAATAATTTCATTGTAAATACGTGTAATACATTTATTTACATTTCATTGGTATTCGTACATCGCTTCACAGCTAGAATATGGAACATGTCAAAAAATCTTAATAGTACTACAAAGTCTTAATTATAGTCACAGTCTAGTTGAAATATATAGAGAGGAGTTTTACAATATACTGGTACAACACAAAGGATTACTATTTATACTTAATACAAGACAGAAATATTCATACAGCGTTGTTGAATGTCATAAATTCACTCACAGAATAGAAGGCGTAAAAAATTAGGCACTTCTCTAATTTGGACCTAAATAACATTATGTTTTGAGTTTGATTTTTTTTTATGTCTATTGAGAGGCTATTAAGAATTTGTACTGCCATATAACGCACTCCTTTTTATTAGCACGATAGACTTGCCGATGGAGTATGAAAGTCATTTTTTACGAGTACGTCTATTTATGCTATGAATTGTTGCACTAATTACAAAGTTTTCATGATTGCGTACGAGGAAGTTTATTAATTAAAAATAAATTCACAAGCCATGGACATTATTTGCTGTTCTTTGAAAATGATCCTACACGATTCCCTATATTTGGCACCTACTGTTATTCTAATTACTCTTTTTTGTAGTAGAAATATACTGTTAATATCTGTAGAATTTCCCCGGAATATTATTCCAAAACTCGTTACAGAGTGGAAGTATGCAAAGTACACTGTTTTAAAGGCATTCATATTCACTACCTGTTCCATAGATCTAATAGCAAAACATACTGAATTTAGTTTGGGAGTAATTTCTTTAATATGAGTTTTCCAGCTTAACATACCATCTAATAGGGACCTGTTGTTAATTACTGCACTTTAAATTGTCGAGGTTGAATTTGAATAGGATTTAAACTAGATTATGTCACTTTTGTTACAATTTAATACTAATTTATTGAGTGAAAACCAATAAAGAGTGGGTGAAGAATGAATGATGCTGAAACTGATCAAGAAGAGGAAAACGAATTTGTTGGGTCACTGGTTGAGAAGAAACTACCTACTGAAGGATGCACTGGAAGGAATGGTGAACGGGAGAAGAGTTCGGGGTAGAAGAAGATATCGGATGATGGACGACATTAAGATATATGGATCATATGAGGAAACAAAGAGGAAGGCAGGAAACAGGAAAGACTGGAAAAACCTGGGTTTTCAGTAAAAGATCTGCTCTTGGGCAGAACACTAAATGAAAGAATGAACCAATAAAATATTTTGAGGAGAATTGCCTTTGTTGAAGATTGAAATGCATTGGAGTTATTGGCTGTAATTACCATACTTGTGTCATCTGGAAATAATATGAAATGACCTACATATTTTATTTGGGAGGAACATCATTTTTGACCACTGGAGAAAGTGGGGGACCTAAAATTGACCCTTGTGGTATTCCATTATTAATAATTCCCCATGCCGGTGCCCATACTGCATCGTGATGAATTTGAAGAACTACGCTAGGTACAGAAATGTGTTTTCCAAAACTAGCTCTCACGCCTGGGGAGGGTCACGTGCTCACCATACTTATCCCCATCCTGGATGGATGATCGTCTACCTCTGCTGAAGCATTTGGACGTGAGGACGGCAGTAGGCTGGTCGGCTTTGAACTTTATAGGCACTTTGAGTAATACATATCGCACTTGTCATATGCCATAGGACTTATTAAATAAAAATGTTTTAACCTCCCCTCGAAGAATGGTTTGCAAATACTATAATTGAGTATTTTTGCAGATTTCTTATTGTTTCTTTTCTTTTATCGCATATTATCTGCAAGTCTCTGTCGTAACAAGCAAATAGAAAAGTAAGCATCAACTAAGAAATGGATCAAAGTGTCAACCCATTCTCTGTGCAAATACATGCTCCTTGATCGTATAATTGATTTTTTTCAGGCACTGCTGGAAGCTCAAAGCATTATTGCATAGCTGTCCAAGTTTATTCAGCTCAACATGATGGCCGAGTGTTCTGTCATGATGAATTATTTCTCACTCTGCCCTCTAGAGACGCGTGGCAAGATTACAGCTAATTACAGATGACGCCAGGTTACGTTTATTTCCCATTTCCGAGAAGAGCTGCAAGCTGCATCACAGAAATTGCATTTACATGCTAATTACAATACTGCGAGTGCGTGTCGAGGAAATATTGTACTGTATGGCCATTTCCCAAAATTCGCACGATGATCAGAAGTTCAGCAAGATGTGACCGTCACTCTTGACTGATAATGAAGGAATCACTATCCAAACTAAATGCTAGAATTAACTACTTCAAGGAATAAGCTGATAGATCCCTATAACCATGTAGCTAACTTGCATTAAAAAAAGACGAGTCATTCTGAAAATATGAGTTAGAGTAGGCCTATTACGTGTGTGTGTATGTGAGTGCGTGCGTGCGTACGTACGTGTGTTGTATGTATGTATCTATGTATGTAGTTCATTGTAGTTGAAGTTTCAATATATTTTGACTCGATGGCTGAGAACAAGACTGTTCTAAGTCCAACTTTTTATAAGGAAGAAATCTGTATTTCATTGTGTTACAGTTCTTGTCTGCATATATAAAATCGAACAAAATTGTAAATATTCCTCTCCGTAAGGTTGCTATGAAGAGCTATTTCAAATTGTTTCATGAAGCTTTGAATGACAGAAGCTTAAAATAGCTCTCCTGCAAAAAAAAAAAGTAAAATGAACTTGGAACAGTCTGGTTATGGGCTATCGATATACAGAGTGTTAAGGAAAAAGTATCCAATATTTTAGGAGGTGCTAGTATGCATCAAAACAAGAAAATAAAAGTCTAATAAACATGGATCCTACAACACATACTTTCTGAGATTTGAACACTTGTACATAGGAGGTGCTCAATGTGACGTCCATTCATGGCAATGCATTCCTTTGCCCTTCGGCGTAAGGAATCATGCACTCTTTGAAATTGACCTGGTTGTTCTTGATAACCAAAAGTCTAGGGCATTTAGATTTGAAGAACGAGCAGGCCAAGGTGTGGGGCCTCCCCAATCAATCTAGCGGTCCTGAAATGTCAGCGTCAGGTGTTCACTCTCATTGCGGAAAAAATGTGCTGGTGTGCCATCATGCATGAACCACATCTGTAGTCTTTGCTGACATGGCACATACTCCAGCAAGGCAGGCAATACATTAATTATAAAGTCCTGATAACGAGCCCCAGTTAATCTCTGTGGTAGCACGTATGGCCCTTAATCTATCATCAAGAACGCCTGCCCATACGTTGATTGAGAATCGGTGCCGATGCCTTTTTCTTCAACTGCATGGGAATTTTCATCAGCCCACACATGCTGATTACCAAAATTCACAAATACCTTGGGCCTATCTGATTAACCACGCGAATATCCGCAACCAGACTTTTGTTTTCAGTATTCCTTGCGACGTATCATTATTCCATGCCAGGGGTGTCAACTATGATATGATTATCTGGTAGTCTGCTGTATTGTACGGCAGAAAAATGCATTGCCATGAATGGACGTCACATTGAGCATCTTCTATGAACGAGTGTTCAGATCTCAGAAAGTATGTGTTGTTGTTTTGTTGCATACTATCACCTCCTAAAATATTGGATACTTTTTTAACACTCTGTATTTGTTGCTATTATTCAGTTTTAAGGAAACGTGCGGCAAAGAAAACAGTATGGTGATGAAGTTATTTTCTCACACAAAATGATAAGGATAAGATACTATTATCTCATGAGCATTGACAATAAGTATTCATTTTAAGGTAAAGATTTTTTTTAATAATTACCTAAGCAGTTGAATCCTTTAGTTATGGACATGTGTAGCTTCCCATCATTTTATATTATAATTGTTACGGACGACCTCCCAACTTTTGTATCACAACTTGAAACGATTAGTTAACCGCTCATTTAAGAATAAGTTTCTCTCAGATCTTCAAATAAAGAATGATGGCAAGAAATGGGCTGGCCTTGTTGACAAGTCAGAGATAATTCCTGATCATCCACGCAAATAGACTGTAGCTGCCATAAGGATTGCCACAGCATACGATTGGCTGACGGAATATTTATATAAACTGGATATTTTACCATCACCTCAATGCGTCGTTTGATGGTTTGTAATGAGGAAATTTCTATTATGAATAGGAAACATTTAAATGTTTGTAAAAAACTTGTAAATTTTAAATCCTCTATCGGGACATTGTACTGGTGTGCCAAAAACCAAATGATGTTGAATCAATCTGGTTGAGCACTAAATACATACATACATCGTTTTATATTACTGCATTGTTCTTATGACTAATGGAATGCTGCTACCAGAATTTACATCATGTTAAGTGTCTAGATCAGCGGTGACCAGAACTCGAACGGCAGTGATTACACGTGAGAGACAATCTAAGAAGTAAGGAGACGAGGGAGAGGTACATGGCATGAAAACTACAACCAGTAGTGATACGTACACTAGCATTGAGTTCTTCAACCCCGCGAATAAAAATAGCAAGCTTTGCTGTACCAGTAATGGCATTACTGTCATCAAGAACCAATTAAAAATATATACAAATTTTCTTGCTTTTTTTTAAATATTCCACATGAACACAATCAGAAATTTCCTGAATTCCCTTCTGGTTATTTAGTCGAAAATGTGCAGTTTCCTAAAATTAATTAACAGCTTTTATTGGAAAAATTATTTGAGCTACCTTGATCGTTAGGCTTTTATAAAACTCTCCTTCGTCGGAAGGCTTCAGAGAACGAGCTTTTTCGTTGGCCACTAGATAGCTGGCTTTCTTACATTTACGTCACCTTTCTGATTTAAGGCTGATTTCAGTTCTTGGCGTTTAATAGCTCGTTTCAACACTACACTAGCACGTAATATTCAATCTACTGATAAAGCTCTCAGTATTGTTATTATTATTATTATTATTATTATTATTATTATTATAATTATTATTATTATATTATATTATATTATAATTATTATTATTATTATCATTATTATTATTATTATTATTAAATCCAGATGTTTGAGATGGGCAGGGCATGTAGCACGTATGGGCGAATCCAGAAATGCATATAGAGTGTTAGTTGGGAGACCTGAGGGGAAAAAGACCTTTAGGGAGGCCGAGACGTAGATGGGAAGATAATATTAAAATGGATTTGAGGGAGGTGGGATATGATGATAGAGACTGGATTAATCTTGCTCAGGATAGGGACCAATGGCGGGCTTATGTGAGGGAGGCAATGAACCTCAGGGTTCCTTAAAAGCCAGTAAGTAATTATTATTATTATTATTATTATTATTATTATTATTATTATTATTAAATCAATAACTAGTAAATAACTGATAATAGTCATCAAAAGATTAAAACAAAATTAAAATGGAGATATAGCATAGTAATTATTTTATCCTTCAAGGGAAGATGTAGACCTATATATTAAAGCACGTATATAAGAATTGTGGTAACATTTGCTGATAAATAATAATAATACCTGTTATGCCTGTGTGTTCAGTGTAATGCCCTGTAATGTCGCTTCCATATACTACTACTAATTCAACCGTTGAGCAAAGAAACATATTACATTTTCTCCGACAGAACAGCGAATAAATTCTTCTGTCCATTCTATACGAAACCTTATGTTCCTGCTCGTAGAGACAGAGGGTTTGTAGAGAGACATGGTACCGACACTGCTTACCTTCAGTACGTGAGCGAGACAGAGAGCAATGTACAGGAAACTCCCCTTACCAGTATGAATGTCTTTGATTACACGTTGTGGTCACAATACCCGCTTTGGTCACCGCTAGTCTAGACTATAAAATTCCTCTTTCTCAGCAAAACGCAGGCGTCTCGACAAGCAGGATGCCAGGTTAATGTAATTTCTATGTCGTTCGGTATATTGCACTACTCAATAAGGACTTTATGCCCAAGAACTGGTACATTATCACGATCAGCTGGAGGTCGTCATCTTGTTGCAGAACTTTGTGTCCTACATTCTTCAACTTCACCATGTGTCCAACTTTTTATTCAATTAAAATAAAAATATAAAACTTAATTTGCGTATGAGTCATCGAAGTTTCTGAGATTTCAAACCTTGCAAGTATAACAACTCAGACATGTCTGGCGTCCACTTTTCTGGCGATGTGTACCGTATACTTTTCTTATGTCTGTAATGCGAAATTAATTACCCTTATGATCGGATGACGGAGCAGAATTTTACTTCAAATCGTTTAATTAACTATTTCTACTTCTTTTTCATTTTACCTTCTGGCCTTCTCGTGGACATAGCAATTTAACTACGTAAATTGTTCAAATATGATTAATCTTGATTTTTTTTAAGTCCACAGTTTTTTAGCCTATGTGTATGAATTAATCAACCTATATTATATTTGTATTCTATAATTTTGACATACATAGTCCTACTTTTCACGTGCAATATTATTCTTCTCTAGTGTTAATATTATATTATATAATTCCATTGCCGCTGTAATTTAAATTTTATTTCTATTTTATTTTACTTATTTATTTTTTTATTTCCTATATTTCTCTTATATTATTATTGTATTATATAATATCTGTAACTGTAATTTTAATTCTATTTCTTATTTTATTTTATTTTATATCCTCTTATAGGCCTATTAATATTATATCTGAACTGCGACCGAACACGAGCGCTGCTCATTCGGTCTCAAATTTTGTTAATACTACTATCTTCTTTTTTATATTGTTTGTATTATTTTATTTCTATTTCTCTTGTTTTTTTGTAATTATATATTCTTTATTCTGTATATCTAAATTTAAATTAAATTAAATTATTTAAATTTTGTGCTCTATTGCTAATATTATACCTCATCTATTACGCAATAGTGATATCGTCCAAGTTATTTCCGAATTAATCTGTGACAGATGACGAAGTTGAACACATGTTTGGCACATGAAGTTGATGAGTGAAGAATAAGCCGAGGCTGTTTTGAAATGTTGCTTATGTCTTAAAAATCATGTGCTGAGACTTAGGAAATCTATTCTATCCTACATAGTACTGCTCGTAGCATTTCAAATGTGGATATGGAGAAGAATGGACCGTGTGAAGTGGACAGACAGAATAATAAATGAAGCTGTGTTGGTAAGAGTGGGTGAAGAAAGAATGATGCTGAAACTGATCAGAAAGAAGAAAAAGAATTGGTTGGGTGACTGGCTCAGAAGAAACTGTCTACTGAAGGATGCACTGGAAGGAATGGTGAACGGGAGAAGAATTCGAGGCAGCAGAAGATATCAGATGATAGACAACATTAAGATATATGGATCATATGCAGAAAGAAAGAGGAAGGAAGAAAATAGGAAAGATTGGAGAAAGCTGGGTTTGCAGTGAAAGACCTGTCCTTAGGCAGAATGAATAAGTAGTGTTCGTAATTAGTACAAAATGTTCAAAGATGGAAGATAATCATTGTCAAACATGTTTTTAATTTTGAAATTGTGTTGTCTGTTGACACAGAAAATCGTATTGTAGTGAGCTAAATCTTTCATCTAATGTTGACCGAAAGAGAGAGAATTCTAATTTCAATTTATTGATTGATTCATTCATTCATAGCTTTCCGTAAGTAAGTAAGTAAGTAAGTAAATAAATATATATAAATAAGTCAGTACGTAAATAAGTAAGTAAATAAGTAAATGAATAAATAATAAATAAATATATAGATCAATAAATAAATATATAAATAAATAGATAAATAAATATATAAATAAATGGATAAGAAAATAAATAGAAAAATAAATAAAAAATAAAATAAATAAATACGTAAATAAGTAAATAAATAAATAAATAAAAAATAAACAAATAAATAAAGAAATAAATAAATAGATCAATAAATAAATATATAAATAAATAGATAAATAAATTGATAAGAAAATAAATAGATAAAAATAAATAGATAAATAAATAAAAAATAAATAAGTACGTAAACAAGTAAGTAAATAAATAAATATATAAATAAATACATAAATAAATCAATAAACAAATACATTCAATAAACAAAAAATTAAAATAAATAAATAAAAAAGTAAAGAAAAAAATAAAAATTAAATAGATAAGTTAATAAATAGATAAATAAATAAAAGATAAATAAATAAACAGATAAATAAATAAATAAAATTAAAACAATAAAATAAATAATAAATAAACAAATAGATAAAAATAAGTAAAAACAAATAAATAAATAAGTAAATAAATAAATAAATAAAATAAAGTAAACACACAAATAACTAAATAAATTAATGAATGAAGGACAAATCAACAAACTACAAAAACAACAAACCAACCAACAAAGAAACAAGCGAATGACGGAGCGAAAGAATGACCAAACCAACGACCGACCGACCGAACAAACAAACAAACAAGGAAACCAATAAATAAACAAACAAAGAAACAAACAAACCAATAAATAAGTAAATAAATAAATAAAGAAATAAATAATTAAATAAATAAATAAACGCCTTATTCAGAAACATATAATTATTCTGGACGTTGCATTTGAAATCGGGGACCAAGCATTACTTCCGGTTTAACCGGAAGATATAAATAAAAATCAAGATCATTGAGTTTCTAGTATAATGGTCACTATCTACACACCGAGTTCCATGCCAGTGAATGCACGCTTCAAAAGTTATTCATATGGTGCCGGATATAAACCTAATTATGTTTTCCCATCTGCCCGGAGAATTCAATTAAACAGCAATGTTCATGCCAATTTAAGAAGTTATTTATCTATTTGGTTACGGAATAACCAAAGTGGGTTATGTAGATAAGACCGAGTGTACGAAACGAAGGCTATACTTGTTTAGATTATATGGCTGGATGTAAAAAGGTGAATAGGTAAATACACAACGACTTTATATTCTAATTATGTTAATGTCATATTTCTTGTATATGTCAATACTTCCATCAAGGTTATCAGAAATAGATTATGCACATAAAAATGTTACACTCCCAATGCGATATTAAAATGTGACAACTCTTCATGGCCCGGTCACAAAATTACCATAGAAACAATTGAAGTTTCTTCCAGAAAAAAATAATGTTATCACGTGCTAAGAGAGTGAGTATACAGGGTGTTTCAAAAATACGGGGCATAATTTCAGGTATGTATTTCCCACATGTAGACAATCAAAATAGTTCATTACAACATGTGTCCGGAAATGCTTTATTTCCGAGTTATGGCCTTCACAAAATTGAAATTCACCGGAACGTTTTTCTTTCCGTATGGGAGTATGAAAACCCATGTGCAACTGTTCCATCTCATCACCAGGTGCGGTTCTCCCTCAACATGTGGGCCGGTATCATTGGTCATGGATTAGTTGGACCCCATGTACTTGTAAACAGACTTACGGGGCAGGCGTACACAAACTTCCTGGAAAACACCATACCTCATGTTTTAGAAGACACTCCACTGATCAATCGTCAACACATTCACTTCTTGCATGATGGCGCTCCTGCACACTTCAGTCGTACGGCTCGCCGGTACTTGGATCGAAGGTTTCCTGATCGATGGATAGGTAGAGGTGGCCCAATTGCTTGGCCTCCACGCTCACCTGATCTGAACCCTCTCGATTTCTACTTGTGGGGCCATTTAAAATCATTGGTTCATTCGTCTCCGGTGCCTGATTTGGAATCCCTTCGGAATCGAATTGTGGCATGTTCTGAGGACATACGCAATACTCCTGGAGTTTGGGATCGTGTTCGCAGGTCAGTGAGACATCGATGTGAGGTCTGTATTCAAGCAGGAGGTGGACATTTTGAACATCTTCTGTAATGACAACGACCTGCGGAAAGAAAAACGTTCCGGTGAATTTCAATGTTGTGAAGGCCATAACTCGGAAATGAAGCATTTCCCGACACATGTTGTGATGAACTATTTTGATTGTCTACATGTGGGAAATACATACCTGAAATTATGCCCCGTATTTTTTAAACACCCTGTATAATACGAGTACAACTGCTTTACTGACTGACTAGAATTAAGACTCAGATGGCATCACCTGAGCAATGGTCCATTGTTAACAAACAAGCGAAGCTGGTGGTTGAAAAAACTACATAAAAGAAAAACAATCCTATACAAAATATACTTGGAAATGGTTGGTTATACTGAACTAAGGAAAGCAAGCGTATCCTTTGGCAATCGCAATGGTTTTGAGGTGAAACCACTTTTAGGCAAGATTCTTGCCGAACGCTGTGAAGCAAAACTCTTTGACGGACAGTTTAAGAAGGCTTTGCTTGTTGTTGCTACGGGATTTTGTGCGTTGTTATAATACAGGACCGGGCATGAGAGCGACTCCATCTAGCCGGCCAGAGCTGCTCTCGCTCCGCAAGGCAGTTCAATTCCAAGCCAGAGCAGAACGCTCAAGCAGTGGCGGACTCGCATTACAGCTACCTTCCCTGCATTAATGTAACAAGAGCCACGCTTGTTCTAGTCATTCAGTCTGTCAGTACATAATAGTTTATAAGGATATTACATCAATCCATTGTACAGTACAGAATTTATAACACTCTTATTAATTTAATGAAATAAACTTCGCTCTATGCACACACACAAATCATTAGGCTTATTTACATAACCCATACGCACATACTGCAACCTCCTCACCACGGTTCTACGAGAGAGCATATGGCTTCCACTTCCCCTACTTGCTGTGGACAGAGTTCATCTGCCAATATAATTAAACATCGCTTGATGAATTCACCTTCGTTGAATGTTTTCAATTCCTTTGCAATTTCGTGGCAAATTTTGTAGCTAATTCTCATGGCCGATTCACTAAGTGCATTATTGTATATATATATGATATTATGATATGACATGACATGATATGATATAATATATGATATGATATGCTATATGATATATCATGAACTGTAATATACTATACTATGATATATCATAATACTTGTATAATTTAAAATTATATATTACTAAATGTATAATAAATTATAATGCAATATACATATCAAATAGATACTCTGATATAATGTACCTGAGAAACATTTTCTTTAAGTTGTATTAATTTATAGTGTTCATTACCAACATATTTGTAATATTCAGCAGCACGTTGTAAAGAATAATATCGTTGGATATTGAACTTCTTAATCAGTTGGAGTGTTTTATGACAAATTAAGCACTTTGCTAATCCACTGCTCTCTACGAAAAAGAACTCCTCCTCCCATGATACATTAAAAGCATCGGGAGTAGCGGGCCGCTTTAGTGTATGAGCGGAAGCCATCATACTGCAGAGTCACCACTGCACCGACATTGAATGACGCACAGTATGCATACGTTACAGCGCTCGCAAGACCCGCTCTTTAAAGCACACAGCGCTCATTTCTCAGAATGACGTAATGTGCCCAGACCTGTTATAATATTGTGAATTTTATTAGTAACAACAATGTAATTTATTCGTCACAACAATAATTTCTTTCTACAATTCGCCTTAAACGCTCTCGTCAACAATTGGATTTTCACTCAACACAGTATTCGTTATAGCACTCCACCGACGACAATGACAATTTACTTGGACTAGTACGAACAACAATGAACTGTTAATCTTAACTAATATTTACAAAGCACTATTTACAAATCAGAACTATCAGTTCTCAGTTCACAGTTCTTCTATCTCAGTCACTCGAGTTCACAGTATCTCGAACCACAGACCTTCAGAGACAGTTCACTGTACTCGAACTCGGGTCCCTCCAACTGCGGTCCACTGCACTCGAACTCAGGCCTTCGGCTGCTGACGCAGTTGCGGACGCACACTCGAGTCGAACTCCGGTACACAAGACTGGCTTCCTTGCTCTGGCTTTCTCACTGACTGAATAACTGAAAACTCTGAAACTGCTCTAGTTCGCTGGCGCTTCTTCTTTTATAGCATAATCATAGTTGCGAGAATTTTCTACAGGTGTGTAGAGAATTATCTCGATATCTTCACATCGACGGACTTCTGGAATCGTCGGGAAGGTCGTTCCACATTCACTGCGTTAAGTAGCAGCTGCGCGCGCAGCCTTCCCTCGCGTGTAGGCTCCTTTCCCCTTTCCCCGTGAAGCCCGCGCGATATGCTCTCTCGCGGGACGCTGGTCGTGAGTTCGAATCTCACGTCGCTGTCACAATATTATCACGTAAATACAGTTGCTGAGCTTTGCGTTTTTTCACTGATCTACAGAGTGATTAAAAAATATGGAACAATGATTGTAACTTTCTTATTTTTAATTTTATGAAGAAACTATTTATACAAACGTTGTAGGGTATCAAAAGAAGGAATATTTTAAACATGTTTTCAAATACTATGCTTTTCATTTATAAAGAATGTGCCAATGAGTCTGTTTTCTTTAATAGCACCATGTACTTATTTCTCCATTTTTGGATTCTCCAAGCCTCAGTACGTACAAAATCATATTTTCTTGCCATTTATAAACTATTCTTTTGTAAAAATCAGCTCTTTTGATGGCAATGTATGTGTGCTGAATAAAGGAAAATTTTAATGTTTTAGTACATCATTTTGAGGAGGCTTTCCATCGTAATCCACATTGAATTTGACATGAAGAATACTGAGTACGACAAATATTATGCAGACGACAGAGTGATCATAGTAAATAGACGAAATGTTCTACAAAGAGCAGAAATTAACTGAAAACATAAATTTCGAACATGAAAGTTAAATTAATATTTTTCATAAGGGCTCGACTAGTGAGATTTAAAATATAATAAATAATTTGCTGAATGAGCAAGTTCATAATTTCATTTCAATTTCTTAGGTTGCCATGATGTATCGCATCATAAAGAAGTATATATCCATGGTGAAAAAAAGGAAAATGTAATATGATCATTGCACAATGAAAACAACCTAAATGAAACTGCTGATTATATGGCGTTGTTAGCAGAAGAGGAGACGACACTAAGGGACATGCTATTGGAGCTAAATGACAGCTGTGAGGAGTACGGGGTAAAGATAAGTGCCAACAAGACGAAGACTATGGATATCGGAAGATAAATGAAGAAGGTAAACGTGCGAAAAGAAATAAGCAGTTGAACAAATGAAGAGCTTCGTCAAAAGGAGGATAGCAATGGCAAAAGAAGCTTTTAATACAAAAGGAGCATCTTCTGCGGACCTTTGGAAAAAATAACTAATGAAGAAACAAGTGAAGTGCTTCGTATGGAGTGTAGCATTGTATGGAACAGAAACATGGAATTGCCACCGGCGTAGCTCAGTCTGCTAAGGCGCTTGCCTGCCGAATAGGAGTTGCTCTCGGGCGCGGGTTCGATTACCGCTTGAGCTGTGTTGTATCAGCGTGCCTGAGTAAAACCCAGGAAAGGGGAAAGGATCGTAACTGTAGGTATTTTTGGCTGCCTTTCACAAATAATATAAATACCATGATAATTATAACAATTTAATATTAACAAACTGAGAGAGATAAATTAATGTAAAAATACAAAAACAAAAAATTATAGATCTAATAACAACATAAAGTAGTGAGATAATGAAAGAGAGAAAATTAATGTCTGCCATCAAAATGAATGTAAGAGTGGCGATGTATAACAGAGTAAACTGAACACTCATTGAAAATGCAGTCTGAATAGACTCGGCTCAAATGAGACATATAAAGTTGTAGTCTCCAACCTTTAGCTGAAACAAAGTTCAAATCCGTGGAAAGCACACGGTAACCAAGTAAGCCGTTATATACATTAGTGGCGTAACGACCCCAGAGGACTTCCCTGTAGGTTTATGGACGTCGATGATCCCTCGTAGTATAGAATATGAAAATCAGGAAAGCTGGGAATGAAACAGACCATCCCTTGGTCTGTAAAGCGATGATATCCAAACGATGTTCCACCGATGAATTATACCACACAGACGATAGTCCCAGCTATCCAAATCAGCGGGGTCACCTTGACCACCGCAACCACGTAATACGATGAGTTGACTATCTCAGCAGAGACGGGAGACTGCCCGTTTCTCTCTTGAAGTCGTAACTGCGTCGAATTCTCTCGCCAACTGAACATTCGCTCGGTCTCCAAGCCGAGGCCGGCGGTGCAAGTCGTTCCTCCAATCAGCTGAGGAGAAGATCAGGGTACGTTCAAGAAAAATAAAGTAAACAGTACAGCCACCATAAACAATAAAATTGCCCACAGCATAAACTACATCACAGCTGATTTCCTGGTTTTCTTTCTTCGGAGGTTTTCCCAACTGTAAGGCAAATGTCAGGTAATCTCTGGCGAAACCTCGACCATATCTCGCCAAATACCATCTTGCTATCACTAATATCATCGACGCTAAATACCCTCATTGTTGATACAGCGTCGTTAAATAGGCTAATCAAGTAAAAAATAACATGGACATTACGATGAAGTTAAGAGATACAACTAGAAGCATTTGAAATGTGGATATGGATAAGAATGGAGTGTGTGAAATGGGCGGACAATAAGAAATGAAGCTGTGCTAGAAAGAGTGGGTGAAGAAAGAATAATGCTGAAAATGAATAAGAATAGAATAAGGAATTGTCTAGGTCACTGGCTAAGAAGAAACTGCCTACTGAAGGATGCACTGGGAGGAATGGTGAAAGGGAGAGAAGTCCAGGGCAGGAGAAGGTATCAGATGATAGATGATTGGTATGAGGAGACTAAGAGGAAGGCAGAAAATAGAAACGATTGGAGAATAATGGATTTGCAATGAAAGGCCTACTATGAATGAATGAATGAATGAATGAAATTGAAGGAAATAACTAATTTTTTGCTTTAAAGTAATAAGAATTTCATCCATTCGTTCATATAATATTGCATCAGAAAATTTCAAAACTTACTATAGAAAAATTATATTCTCAGCTTATCAATTATATTACAAAATACTTTTTATTGCATAGTAATTTATTTAACTATTAAATGAAGTTATTTTGAAAGAAAAACTATCGAATGTTGAGGACTGCTGATACCGAGCAATGTCTTGAACAGCATAAAGACTTCATCAACCTCTCGCACTCAGGAAGGACAAAATAAACCAACCAGAAATATGAATTGTGAACACATTTCGCATCTTTCCTTTGGTCACCTATCTAATCTAAAAGATTGCATCTTAACCAGGGTTTAAGCCACAGTCGCATTTTTCGAATTTTGCTACTCGACTTCTAAAAGTGCAACAAACTTTCAATATAAATATGCAAAAATGCGACAACCACATTGGACTTCGGAAACGAATACGGTAATGGAGAAAATGAAATCAGAGATGTGTCTGAACTAATCTGAATTTAAATGAAATGCTAATGGCATGGGCAATGCTCAAGAAGATAATGAGCAATAGATGTTCAGGAATGGATTTCAAACAGTTGGTAGAATTCATGTAGCTTAACAAGTTGGGTGAACAATTTCTTCTAATTGATTTATACAATTCCATCGCATACTGTAAATAATTTACAGGAGATAGGATTAATTGCATAAATCTTGTAAAAACTGTAATTAGAAACCATCTTTCAGTAAAAAGAGTTAGCACTCTGCTAACAATAAATCTTGAAGGGCCTACTAGTAGCAAATTTCAATGTTTAGAGTGCCCATAAAATAACGTATTTTAATGCAATGTAAATTCAGCAATAATTGATTCTAAACATGTCTTATGATTTACTTACATAAGTATAGTGATGATCACGTAAGAGTAGTTCTTAAAAGGCTAATTTGGCCGTCTCTTCAGTATTGCCAACTAATACCAAATATCACCAAAGAGGGTAAAATGACAATGCTACGTACTGAAATAATAATAATAATAATAATAATAATAATAATAATAATAATAATAATAATAATAATATAGTGTTAACAATAACAATGTCTTGCTTATTTACCATATCTCATCTTTATGTTGCGAGGTGTTTCCTAAATGGTTCAATAATTTATTTATGAAATATTATATTTTCCTCTTGGACTTCTTGCATATTATGTTGGTAATTAGGATTAGTATGATCTAATAATACAATTTATTTTGTCAGGCAACATGAAATTTATTGCTTTCACTAAAGAGTTTACGATTCATGAGATCTAACCTAAAAATGTAATTACTTACTTGTATTTTCATCAGTTTGCTTTACTGTAAACCGAAATCATTGCTGTCAACATAACACTTAGAAAATAACTGCCAGTTGTAGTATTTATCAGTACCCGAAATTCAAAACGAAGTTGGTAAAAGAAATTTCAACCTGAGAGCTAGAAAATCACTGTAATCCACTAACATATTTAGTAATAGTGGAAAAATGGTTAGGTTTCACCCTTAGGGTATTACGTAAGCTGATCCGGACTATATATCTGAAGTGTAGAAAGATGGATTGAAAGTAATAAATCTCCAAGAAACAAACATAGTTTTTTTGTTTCTGCACATCTCATTATTCGCAAATTTCTAGCGCAATAATTAACAACAGATCCCTATTAGAAACAACGACAACCAAATTTCTTGGCTTAAAAATCGATAATGTGTTAAATTGGAAAAATCATATTAAAGAAATTACCCCCAAACTAAATTCAGCATGTTTTGATATTAGAACTATGCAAAAGATAGTAAATATCAATACCTTAAAAACAATATACTTTGCATACTTCCACTCGGTAATGAGTTTTGGAATAATATTCTGGGGAAATTCCACAGATAGTAACAGTATATTTCTATTACAAAAAAGAGTAATTAGAATAATAGTAGGTGCCAAATCTAGGGAATCTTGTAGGACTATTAAAAAAAAACTACAAATAATGCCCATGGCTTGTCAGTATATCTTTTCATTAATAATCTTCCTCGTATGTAATCGTGAAAACTTTGTAAGTAATTCAACAGTTCATAGCATAAATACACGTCAAAAAATGACTTTCATACTCCATCGGCAAGTTTATCGTGCTATCAAAAAGGAGTGCGTTATCTGGCAGTAAAAACTTTTAATAGCCTCCATATCGATATAAAAAATGAAACTCAAAACATAAAATTATTTAGGGCCAAATTAAAGAAGTACCTAATTTCTCACGCCTTCTATTCTGTAAGTGAATTCATGACATTCAATAACACTTCATGAAATTGATACTAAAAGTATGTGTTGTACTAGTAGACTATATTGTAAATCTCTTCTGTATATATATATATATATATATATATATATATATTTTTTTTTTTTTTTTTTTTTTCATCTAGACTGTGACTATAAATTAAGACTTTATAATAGTATTAAGTTTTTTGACTTGTTCCATATTCTAGCTGTAAAACAATGTATGAATACCATGGAATGTTAATAAATACAATACAATACAATTAATTTTATCTTTCTGTACAATTATTTATAATATTGCACAAGCTTTTCGCAATTTGCACACATATAACTTTTCATTTGTGCATTTTTGCGACAATTATTTGTTTTCTAGCTTAAAACTGATCTTAATTAACGGTTCTGTAAATAGTGGTGGAGACTATTATGCTCTTGCGCCATACCTAACACAGTGTCCATGAATCTCCTTTATCTGAAGAATGTTCGGAGACCTTTAGGCAGTAAAACCGGCCTTGCTGCATTGAACTCTTGAAGCACGGGCAAGAAGTGGAAGTAAGAATGTGACTGGAGCACGTACGCCACTGACGTCAATCCCACGTGACATTGAACTAGTACCTCGAAATCTTCCATTACAAGGTGACAGATTATTAATAAAGACAAGTTTTCAAGGTGCGTACGTTCTCCGTTACATCGATGATAGAAATTAAATTGTATAATTACTGAAAAATCTTTACTGCATTGTAGTCAGGAACTTTAAGTTAAAAAACAGTTTAACAGTTGATATCAGACAATATTTTATAAATATATTAATTATTAATGCTAATTAATAAACAACACAACTGTAGAACAGGTCAGCGACTTCAACTAATTGGGCTGTAGTATTAATTAACAACAAAGAGGTAGAATGACAAAAAATCAATAATAATAATTGTGTTACATAATATAACGATTTGTGGGAAGAAAGAATACAAGTACCTAGTTCGTAATTTTTGTCCAATTGGTGAGTTCATTTTCTTATAAAATTTTAGAAATTTAGAGCCTGTATTTTCTGATAATATGTACTGAAGTACAAAACTATGGTAGTGCTCATTTTGAAGTACGAATCCGAAAAATGTGCGCTGAATAGATCAGATGAAAGGAAAATTGAGACATCTAAATGAGATTTATAAGGTTAGTTACAAGTTATACTACCTGAGACGAAATAGGTAACCTCACAATTAGAAATGAGATGGGAACTTTTGATTTAAAGAAGGAAATAAAAAATAAAACGAATTGGAGGAGTCGTATTTAAAGAATGAATTCTAGACAAATGACGAACCAAACTTTTGCTTACAAAACCGCTGAAGGACGAGACGGCTGACGCCCGAAAAGAAGATGGGAAAGGATCTTTTATTCGTGATGATGATAATGATGATAATGACGACTAATAATAACAATAGTACTCATGTTCGTATGAAAATCTTCGTTCAAAATGACCAGTACAACCGATTTTTAAAGCTCCAGTCATAATTCGCGAATCATTCAGTATATAATATATCACATCACATCATGTTCACAACACTTCACATATAACATCCCATATCACATTACACTACATATCACATCATACCACATATCACACCATATCATGCCATGCCATGCCATTTATCACACAGTATAATTTATCATATATCGTATCGTACCATATCATATCATATCATATCATATCATATCATATCATATCATATCATATCATATCATATCATATATCATATCATATCATATATCATATCATATCATATATCATATCATATCATATCATATATCATATCATATCATATATCATATCATATATCATATCATATATCATATCATATATCATATCATATATCATATCATATCATATCATATCATATCATATCATATCATATCATATCATACCATACCATACCATACCATACCATATCATATCATATCATATCATATCATATATCATATCATATCATATATCATATCATATCATATATATCATATCATGTATCATACCATACCATACCATATCATATCATCGTATCGTATAGCTTCATCATATCATATCATATATCATGTATCATACCATACCATATATGTATCATATCATATATCATATCATATCATATCATATATATCATATCATGTATCATACCATACCATACCATATCATATCACCGTATTGTATAGCTTCATCATACCATATCATATATCATGTATCATACCATACCATATCATATGTATCATATCATATCATATCATATCATATCATATATCATATCATATCATATCATATCATATCATATCATGTCATATCATATATATCATATCACATCACATTACATCATACATATCATATATCGTATCATATATCATATCATATCACATCACATCATATATTATATCATATATCATATCATATCATACGAGTATATCATATCATACCACTTATCATAATCAAAATCATTATATAATATGGACATTACGACGAAGTAAAGAGAAGCGACTAGATTGGGGAGGTGACATTATGATACATTTTTGAACTCGTCTTAATGTGTGTAATCAATGTAACATGATTAAAATATGTAGTACTATTTGAAAAATTGATGACGTCACGTGTGTCTTGTACCATAATGTAGTTGCATGCACCAAATCTCTACACTCATGTTAGCCCCTCGTTCTAACATAACTCTCAAAAACAAAAATTCCAATACATATCCAAACAAAAAAGTTATAATAGGTGCACAAGATAAATGGGACACCCTGTGTGTGTATATATATATATATATATATATATATATATATATATATATTCCTTGTAATGCACAGTGGGCCAGAATCGACTCAAAATGGGACAAAATTATTTTATGTCTCTATTGTTTTCTTGGATACATAAAATCAATAGTTATTCAATAGTTTTCACTTTTTCTTTAAGTTAAAAGCACTTTCACAACATAATAGTTTTTTATTCAATATCTGATTCCTCATCATTACATTTTCATTACTGCCATTTTCTTAATGAATGGCACTTTCTTCTTCTTCCCCACTAGAGTCTTTCAATAGCTGTAATCCTTCCTTCCACAAGGGAGTTTTGTGTTTGTATGTGACTTTCTGATATTTGAAATGAGAGGATCGGAAGATATGATAAGGTTGTTGACTAAATCTGTCATTGTATTTTTACGAGAACTTTTCCTTGTGTGGGGCTCTCGATATATATTTTTTTAATATCTTTATTATGCGCCTCCTGAGATAACTGTGCAATTGGAAGCAGAGCTGAGTTAATAATCTGAGATCCATGGATAAGAATTTTGTGTACGCTAGCTGGGAGATTAAATTAGGAATACTTCTGAATGAACAATATTGCATTTTCTAGCGCATATTGATTAAAAGAATCAATTTTAATGTCTCTTCCACTAGAAATTACTCGAAGAACAAACTGCAAAACGTATAATTAAGTCTTTGTCTATCCCGGTTATGGATATGTTAATTCGGGATTTGAGAAAAATCTTCTAGGAGTATTCACGTTGTTTGAGGTTCCACTCTCTCCCGGTTTAGGTTGTCCACAAGAAGTCCCATCTCATTTGGAAACCGACTCTAAATTTCTACCTTTCTCCTTTTCATAAATTCGTCTGGCTGTATGATCTAACAGACTCTGTAACTTCACTTCTGCACTTATTTCTGTCAGAGTAATATCACATGGATAGCAATGCAGCTTTGCTTCTCGTACTTCATTGTACGTTGGATATAAATCTACATTTCTACGTTTTGTTTGTAGTCTCAATAAAGTGTATTAGATAATTTCGCATCCATTATCAGGGCTAAAACGTCATTACAACTATATTTTGCAACATTTTTGCAGGAACCACTATGCTCGTTATATGTAGTTGGAATTTTTGGCGCATGGGTTGGTGTACTTACAGCATTTTCCACTAGTTCAGCTGCTTCTTTAACCAGAAGCCTTCAGACTTATCCGAGTAGCAAGAGCAAGCGCAGCAGGATCAGCAGCTTCTCTGAGATGTTCAGTTTTCCTCCTCTTGGTCTTCTTAGATGATTCAGAGAACAATTTTCTTGGATGACCAGAATGACTATACAACTACGAACATCCAGCCACATGTTCAACATGAAATTTATTGCATGGGAGCAGCTTAAATTCTTGATCCAATAAACTGCCATATTTTTCTTCCTATTTATTTTTCATTCTGTAGCATTTCTGCTATCTTTTATTCAAATTACTGCAGAATGAACTATTTGTTTCTTTAGTTCTGAAGAAAAATCTTGTTGACAATTTTCACGTAATCATAATTATGAAATAACAAACTCATGAACAGCTGTCTTATCATTATTATTTTGTAGCAAGGCTTCCATGATTTCACGGTGTAAAAACAGCGGTCATCTGGAATAGTAATGAATAATACTGTACGTAGGTATCTGAATTTTCGCACATTAAACAGAAAAGTGCAAGTAGCTGCAGCTGAATACGACTTTTCTGCAATCTATAGGGTCTGTT
This sequence comes from Periplaneta americana, assembly GCF_040183065.1. Lineage (NCBI taxonomy): Eukaryota > Metazoa > Arthropoda > Insecta > Blattodea > Blattidae > Periplaneta > Periplaneta americana. The sequence continues at coordinate 161,228,594 of NC_091122.1, read as the reverse complement.
TAAACCATCGACACAAAAGTTTTCGTAACATCGAGTGACACGCACTTTATAACCCTCCTTAAATATTGAAAACTAAAATATATTAGCTTAAATTGCATTCCTCCGATTTATCACAAATATTTACACTCTATATAAACCAATTCAAAATTACATGTATTCCTAATAAAACCTACCCTTTATTCTAACATTCTCAGCCATTGTTATTTCATTATTCACGAATATGACCACGTAACACACACCACTGTCTCAAGCGCGCGGCCTAGGACTGACTGGTGCGCTACCGCCCGGTTACAATAGCTCTCTGTCAAGGCTGTAGCCACAGCTGTTAAAACATGTTATCGATGCTGCATCATGAGTTTAGTGCTCACCAGGATCCCTACTATGAGTATACACTGTCAAAATTTTCAATTTTGTCCCATTTTTTACTCAGTCTCGCCACTGTGTAATGGTAGAATAGCATAAAACGTTGTATGTAACATGTGTATAATCTTCATTATAAACACTGCGAAAATTAGCCGTAATTACTAAGCTTATACACTTACTTACTTACAAATGGCTTTTAAGGAACTCGAAGGTTCATTGCCGCCCTCACATAAGCACGCCATCGGTCTCTATCCTGTGCAAGATTAATCCAGTCTCTATCATCATACCCCACCTCCCTCAAATCTATTTTAATATTATCCTCCCATCTACGTCTCGGCCTCCCTAAAGGTCTTTTTCCTTCCGGTCTCCCAACTAACACTCTATATGCATTTCTGGATTCGCCCATACGTGCTACATGCCCTGCCCATCTCAAACGTCTGGATTTTAAGTTCCTAATTATGTCATGTGAAGAATACAATGCGTGCAGTTCTGTGTTGTGTAACTTTCTCCATTCTCCTGTAACTTCATCCCGCTTGGCCCCAAATATTTTCCTAAGCACCATATTCTCAAACACCCTTAACCTATGTTCCTCTCAGAGTGAGAGTCCAAGTTTCAAAACTATACAGAAGAACCGGTAATATAACAGTTTTATAAATTCTAACTTTCAGATTTTTGGACAGCAGGCTGGATGATAAGAGCTTCTCAACCGAATAATAACACGCATTTCCCATATTTATTCTGCGTTTAATTTCCTCCCGAGTGTCATTTATATTTGTTACTGTTGCTCCAAGATATTTGAATTTTTCCACCTCTTCGAAGGATGAATCTCCAATTTTTATATTTCCATTTCGTACAATATTCTGGTCACGAGACATAATCATATACTTTGTCTTTTCGGGATTTACTTCCAAACCGATCGCTTTACTTGCTTCAAGTAAAATTTGCGTGTTTTCCCTAACCGTTTGTGTATTTTCTCCTAACATATTCAGGTCATCTGCATAGACAAGAAGCTGATGTAACCCGTTCAATTCCAAACCCTGCCTGTTATCCTGAACTTTCTTAATGGCATATTCCAGAGCGAAGTTAAAAAGTAAAGGTGATAGTGCATCTCCTTGCTTTAGCCTGCAGTGAATTGGAAAAGGATCAGATAGAAACTGACCTATACGAACTCTGCTGTATGTTTCACTAGTTACATAAATTGCTATTCCTTACCTCATTCGATTCACTTACTCCCTCCGAAAGGGACATTCGTTCCTATTAAGTTGCGGTTGGTAACTACGTGAATGGACACATTGAAGAACGTCAACAAACCCTGCCAGTACAGATGAACTAGAGACTGAGGGTTGAGAAGTCGCGTACTACAAGTTCTAAATGTACTACATTTGTCGACGGCTGGCGTAATACGTCACTGAGTAAGTCGTGTGCATAAAAATGGTGTTACGAAGTTGTAGAGTCAAAGAGATGTCATTTACGTAAATAGTAAGTAACAGTGAATATAGAACAGATCCCTGTGTATGTTTAACGACGTAGTCGGCACCGAAATTTAATAATGGAGAAAAATGACCTATAAATTTTGCCAGGAGCCCAATATATGTGGCAGGGTTTCTGTAAATTCACTATGCTGCACCAAGAGTCCCCAAAAACGAAACTAAAACGCATACTGCAAACTCCTATTTGTCACTACGACGGAGCGAATATTATACGTCCTAGAAATTGAATCCAGTGCTGTAAGTTGTCAAGTCTAAGTACTCCATCTGTTGTGTGTAATGTGAAAGTGGTTGTGCAGCCTTGATTGGTGTGCTGAACAGGTAAGTAATTCAGACGAATCCTTTTTTATTACTTTAAACTTGACTTTGACAAACGAGATTCAGTTAACCTGATCTGTAAGTGTTGCTCAACAGCTGGCCAAAAGACTGGACCAAATATGCAGAACGACTGCCTGAATATTGAACTCAATTGAAATTCGACAGATTGAGATCAAGGCCTTTAGTAATTTATGCAAAAAAACATTGAGAAAATTTTGACAATAATATTAGTGAAATATAAGGGATTACAAGCGCAATGGTTTTGTAAGTTGACCATGGATCCAGAGTGACAGTTTAGAACAGCGACGCTCCTCTCGCCTGCACATATGGAGCATCAAGAGCGCTCATGTGGATTGTGTGTCGCAAGTATGGAGAGTTGCAGTGCCGATCTTTTAATTTTACATTAAGGAATGTACAAATGTTTGTTGCACTTTTTCAGCGTTATTTTATTTATTTTACTAGCCGTACCCGTGCGCTCCGCTGCACCTGTTAGAAATAAATATAAAGTAATTACATAATTAAAATAGAACGTTTGATCCAGGGAACATTCGTGTTTGATAGAAGGATAAATCATTTAACATGTTACTTAATTTAAATTGTATTTAAATAATTAAAATGCGGTCATTTTGGTCCAGAGAGCAATCATTTGGTGCAATGACAATTCCTTTAACATGTTTCTTAATTGTTATTACATGCAACTATAGTTTAATGAAGACTGACATATCATTTAGTTTCAATGTGTATACTTTATATTACTTGCTATACGTTTCCGAAGTTACTGTAATAACATTGTAGAATTATGTCCATCTAGAGAAACTATACTTTCCAATGGTGAAATAATAATTAAACAATTAATTACCTTCCGATATTACTTCATACAAACACAGAAACATTCTCTTAGGCTATGTTCAATAGCTTTCAATTGTTGTTGTCCAAGGCCCCTTATAGACGAAGTCATTTGTTTTTATTTCAGTACAGCGCCTTAGATGGCGTTGTTATCGTACTTTTCAAACTCATTTATCTCATTAAATATCAGTCCTATCAAAATTTTGTATAGAATAAAAGTTATCGGAAATTAGTTTTAAAGAAGCGTTGTTATGTAACATTTTTCATGAAAATCAATAATAAGCGAGATATTTCGATTTATTTAATTCAGGCCTCCTTATAACCCCCTATTTAAATAAAGTATTTTGAATGTCATATAGCCTAAAATCTAAGTTACAACGAACTTAATTTATATTCCAATTTTCAAACAAATCGGTTCAGCCATTATCGCGTGCAAAGGTAACAAACATCCATACAGACATACAGACAGACAGACATACAAACAAAAATGTCAAAAAAGCGATTTTCGGTTTCAGGATGGTTAATTATACATGTTAACACCAATTATTTTTGGAATATAGAAAATTACCAGAAAAAATTTGGCTACAGATTTATTATTAGTATAGATTCTATTTTGTAAATATTCTTAGCAATTATAACTAATCAACTCATCAAGTAAGGAAAGCTATCACTTAAATAGGAATACATACAGGGTGTATCAAAACGTCAGGTCAATAATTAAGGAGGTGATTCAGGACCTTATTTGCAAAAAAAAAAAAAAAAAATCCTAATACACTTTTTCAATATTCATCCTCGTTTCCGAGTTACACGAATATTACGTACCGTCAGTGGCGTGCGGTGCTATTTCTCGATGGGGAACAGGTCGGAAACAACACTAAAAATAATAATAATAATAATAATAATAATAATAATAATAATAATAATTTATATTATGATTTAACAACATTACCAATTCCTTATTTTTTCTTCATTTAAAAGAATATGTTAATATAAAACAAATTAATGATATTATTGTAATTATTATTAGGCCTAAATATATAATACCGTTAACTGAAAATAATTAATCCTAAATTAAACCTACAATTTACCGCTTGACGAGCACCTATTTAATCATTTCAGAGAATTATAGTAACTACTTTGAAAATGTTTTGTATAAGATTTTGTTTTAGTTTTAAGTTCTGTAAGGAAACGAATAGGTTTGACATTCAAAATAACCGCGGTTTTCTCAGAAAAACTGATCAAACTAAAACGCTCTCGACTTCAGCTGATCGATAACACAACACTCGCTGTCTTGGTTTGCATCAGGGCGCTCTCGCTCGGTCTCGTTGAAGTTGGAACAGGCAGAAGTCACCTGTTCCATTGCCATTATTTCGTCAGATTTAACTCAGGCCGTGAATGCGTAAATAGTACGGATTTTTTAAGAACTACTGTATAATTTCACACACAATATTATGTCACAAGAAAAACTCTTCGAACTTAATTGTTTTCCGAATTATCACTGTATAAATAAACTAGCTTGATGCAACAGTATAATCCACATTCTCAATACTCCACGAGGGAAGAGGTAACTTCTACAGCTTCCAGCGATACTCGGGTAAGTTCGTGTCCGCTCGAGCCTGCTTCGGAGAAAACATTGCTTGAGACTCCCACTCACATCATCACGCACAGCAGACGAGAAGGGCTCGAGTCTTTGCACTTCACTGCAATAAGCCTGCTAGCGATAGTTGTTTTCGCTTTTCGACAACTGCAAGCAGGCCTATCCTTTAGATTGAAGTATATCTCACAATCTCAGTTAAGGGGGCAGGGAGGAAGGGAACAGCCTGTTCCCTGTGTTCCATGGAGGAACCGCCACTGCGTACCGTATCTATCCCCATTTGATTCTACATGGACCTGTCTGCTTGAGAGAAGGTAGGCTAATTATCAGTTGTCTAGAGCATATGCTCAAAATGTCCCCCTCTCGCACGAATACACGCTTCAGCACGCCGTCTGACCTCTCGCTCAACATTATCCAATCCGTGCTGTTGTATCTCCATTGCAGCCGTGCTAATCTTTGCAACGAGCTCTTCCCCGATTGCTATCTCCGTTTGGTACACTTTCTCCTTCATGCAGCCCCAGAGAAAAAAGTTCAATGGTGTTAGGTCTGGGGACCAGGCTGGCCAGGCAATGGGACCGTCCCTTCCAATCCACTTATCTGGAAAATGGTGATTTAACAATTTGGTGTACTGGAAGTCTGAAAATAATGTGCTGGAGCATCGTCTAGTTGATACCATATTTGAATGTATCAATTTAGAATTATTACAGCATACACATATTTTCACGTAGGCTATATTTTAGTTCTTATATTATCTTTCTACACCATATACTTGATGTTATAAAAAATTTTAAACCTAAAAAATATTAATTAAATTTAAGTTAAAAACATAGGTACTTTAGAAATTTTTTTCTCAGAAACTACTGAGGATAGGAGACTAAAATTTTGTATACTTCTATTTAATATGATGATAAGGAAGCATGGCCACTTTCACATGGTTATCAAAATTATTGTGCATTTTATAGCCAGAAAAGTATAAAAAATAGTAAAATTTTTAAGTAATATTTTTTTCAGGATGGAAAATAATTTGTTTTTCTACTGAACGAATATTCATAACGTTACGAAAATAGCGGCGAATATAGTTAACTGCATTGGAAATATGCTTGAATTTTTAGGAACCTGTAGTGCAGAGGGTTTCTGAGAACAATGTTCCTAAATTACCTATGTTTTTAACTTAAATTTAATTAATATTTTTCAGATTTAAAATTTTTTATAAAATCATGTATATGAGCTAGGGAGATAATCTAAAAACCAAAACATACCTTCAGACATTGTGTGTGTGCTGTAAAAATTGTAAATTGATATATTGAAAACTTGAAGAGTAATAGCAAAAGTTTCTTCACTCATTCACAACAGCCATACATTCAAACTAACCAGTTCCCTTAAAACTATTATTTTTTTCTCTTTAAATTGGATGAATATAAATATTTTCTTCATATTCCTAGGCCTATATCTTACGTAACTAATAGCCTTATATAACTGTATCTTATATAACTAATTTACAATAAGTTATTACTGCCATTAAGCTCAAATTTTCTCTGCACTAAAGTGTATGAGAGCAAAGCATCCTTTTTTGCGCCACTAAAATTTTATGACCTGGACTTGCATGATTCTACAGTCACATGCAGCTCTCATTGTACGTAATTATTACCTGCATTTAAGTGCGTTGCGAATTTCAGTATGCAGAACCTTTTTCTTGGCTCAGAAAGTGATACTTAGAGTGTTCCAAATATCTTCCGGGTAATACTATTAAATTGTCATGGAAACCAGAACTATGAAGATTTATTTATTTATTTATTTATTTATTTATTTATTTATTCTGGTGTAGTTATGGCCATCAGGCCTTCTCTTCCACAAGATGATTTATTTAAGATAATGCCGCCTTGATAGGTGAGTTGGCAGAGCGCTGGCTGCAAACGACAGCGGACCCGAGTTCAAATCCTGGTGATGGCATAGTTGTATTTGTTGTGGGCAAGCCAAGGTTGTGAGATTAGGGAACAGTGGCTAGGGGCGGGTTAGGGACGACCCTTCAGCACGTCGGCCAGACTGAGGTCTATTGTGCATCCCGAATTATGGCATGAATGAGGGTGAGATGTACCAGCCCACCGGCCGCATGAGATCTCTGACCCGTTCACTTAATGAGCCCCCTAAACCCCCGCTCTAAGTTCATACCGCCAAGGTGACCAAGCATCACTGGATCCATTCCGACTGCTCTTCCAAGACGTCGAAACGCCCTTGTAAGTGCTCTTGAAATATGAATATATATTGTATTCCTGTGAGTCATGGATAATATAGTTCCATCATAGAATAGACATTGGAAGAACTTGGTAAGTAAATGTTATTAATAAAGAGTGTGACTACTTCGCACGTGAACCGCTATTTCCTGACGTGGCCAGTTTTTAAACTGGAACAAAATTGCACTTTAATTGTGACATTAGATTAGTATAACGTGCACAGTTAGGTATGTAATATCATCCTAGCAATCTATTTTCTTCTATCTTCGTCGAGATAAGTTCTACATGACAAGTATGCAAAAAGTTCAGCAGAACATTGACATTACTACTTTCCTATGTTCTTCCTCTGCTCTAAATCAATTACATGCTCTCAACAACGACACTCTATCACAGATGGCTTTATGGTTTGAATCTAATGGCTTCTTGCTTAATCAAGAAAAAACCATCAACTTAACTTTCAGCCTAAACTATCTAATAAATAAGGACAACAAACTCAACTACACAAAATTTCTGGGACTTTTTATAGACTCCAGTTTAACATGGGATAAGCACATCGAGTACATATGCACAAAGCTATCAAGAGTTTTATATTTGCTAATGAAATTATCTACTTGCACTTCTCAAAATTATTTAAGATGTACCTACTTTTCTTTCTTTCAGTCGATAATTCGATATGCCCTAATTTTCTGGGGAAATGGAACCAAAATTGGAAGCGTCTTGATTTTACAAAAGGAGGCCATTAGAATTTTATGTAAATCAAATTATCTGGAACATTGTCGGCCACTTTTCAGACAATCACGGATTTTAACAATCATAAATCTGTATATATATATGATCTAGTACTTTACACTAGACAAAATATCGACAATTACTCATTAGTGGCCAATATACATGATCATGAAATTAGAAATACTGAACAAATTAATATTCCATATTGTAGATTACACAAGAGCAATACAAACTTTTTAATTATGGGGATGAAATTATATAATAAGCTCCCAAGTGAATATTATAAATTACCAATCAATAGTTTCAAAACTAGATTTTACAATTGGTTATTAAATAATCCCTTTTATTCTGTTGCTGAGTTTTTCAACACAAATTTGTATGACATTGTATTTTAATAAATAAGTTTTAATTGCAATTTAGTTAGTTTTCTACAATTTAAAAGTTTAAAATTATTTCATGTTTTCATTGTATTACTTAAATTTTACTGTTTCTGTTATTAGTGTTTTTGTAAATGTATTTATATGTCTTTTTTTCAATGTATTCTGACGAAGCCTAAAACTCTATGTCTAATGGCCAAATAAACTGAATTGAATTGAATTGAATACAAGCCTGCGTTAAAGAAGTGAAATGGGATTTGAATATGGCATTACGGTTATGTCAGAAAGACACATTATAAAACTTTGTTATTGTTATAAGCAATGTATACAACGTACGATATGTTGGATCTTTTTTATTCCGTAAAATAGTGACGATGTCATATGTGTCACCACCCGAATCAAGAAGTAGAGTTGAGAACATCAAGAAAAAGTTCGAAATTAGTAATAATGACTTATCCACATCACTCGCTGATAATACGAGTTTTACCAAAACCCCTCTTAACAAAAGTTCATTGGCGACCAAACCACAGTCCAGTAATGGAGTTAAGGGTAATATTTCACCAAGAAAGAAGGTATTGCAGTATACTAGCTCCAGTCCCATTGAGATTCCAAAGAAGTCCCCAAATTCTGTATCCTCCGTAAAAGCACCTGTGACCGCTACTGCTAAAGCTGAGAGGCAGTACAGCAACCCATATGGAAAAAGTCATATTCGTCAGAAATCTTAATTCGCACCCTGCGTGTCGGACTTTTATTTATAAGAGCAAAGTAGTCTCTAATTGGACAGGTAAAACGTGTAATTGTAAATTCCTTGCAGTAATTTATGTAATTTGTCTTTTTATTGAACTCTGTCAAAGGACTTCGTAATTCACGCAAGGACAAGAAATAAAATTAGTGTTAATTACATAGCATTTATAACCTGGAGAGAAATAAATATCACAATGTCAAACAAAACACATTCGTGCATCTGAAATAAGTGCATACACGGCAACTCCGTTAAGCCCTACATGTACAGGGACATCATTTTATTTGTACTTCAATTTTTATTGTACCTGAGTTTTTAAATGTACTTCACTCCCACCCCTTCTCCTAATGAAGTTCAACTGTCCTCCACACAGAATCAAGGCCGCATATAATAAACAGCACTAAGTTAGTGAGTATAGTACGTTCCAGAAATATGTTCGCGTTTTCCAGTGACGGAAGAGCTTTCAATATTAAATCATATTTTCGCACATGTACTGTTCGTTTGCCTACGTCGCTGTCTTAGCTCTTTTCTGAAAACATTAATTTCTGTTAGGAATTGGACGTTTACGTAATATTATACAACTGTTTAATTTAACTTAAATAAAACGTCCTCGTTAAGTAATTAACTGTCACGTGATTCCCCCCCTTTTTACAATCCTGCGGCATAACCACTTGCACGGACAGTAGATAGCATGTCTGAGTAATTTTATATTTTCGGGTCGGGCAGAAGTGAAGATTGAATTTACAGTACGTAGAGTAGGTTCAGAATTATTTCAACATGAGTTACTAGTACGAAGGACGAAACTGGCAATTGGAATTAGATGCAATAGTCTATAGTGCGATAATATCCACATTATAACTGAAGCCTGTATCGAAATTAACGGCCACTATTTTCAAAAATATGTTTAAATATCCATATTATGATTATATTTCAATTTAACTTCATTCTCTATATTGTACGCTAATGTTCTGTAGACATAATATACACTGCATAATGAATACGTCAACATGGACGGCTCAGTTCGTGAGTAAAAACACTCATTGTTAATACAGTACTGTATTTTGATTAAACAAAAACCTAATGAAAATTATCAAACTCAAAATCGTGATATTTTCTAGTTTACGTAAATGGATGAACTACTTTTCTTCCTTCCTATACCCAGTAGAGTGATTTGTTTGTGTTTTACGCCAGTATCATCGAACTACAGTCGTGGAAGGGGATAGCAAACTGTGTTTCCGGTTCTCTAAAGGTATAGACAGGTTAATATTAAAAATTTTAGTAAAAATAAAATGATGTCCTTGTATAATATGAACAATTCATGGTATCAGGTGACCACGAAAGTCTATTCGCATTATTTCAGGTAGCTAATATTAGAAACATAACAGACAAAATTTATTCAGAAAAGCAATCTCCGTCACAATACTCATTTTTTTAGAAGTTAAACAAGTCTGTAGGTTAGGTTAGGTTAGGACGACCCTTTGCACGTCGGCCATACTGAGGCCTATTGTCCACCCGAAGCGTATGGGATGAATGAGAATAAAGGTGTACCAGCCCACCGGCCGCATGTGACCTCTCATCCGCTCCTACCCTTCCCCACCCTAAGTTCACACCGCCAAAGTGACCAAGCAGTACAGGATCCATTCCAACTGCCCTTCCAAGGTGTCGAAGCGGCCTTCGAAGTTCTCTTAAGGAATGAATCCTGGCAGAGATATTGCGGAAGCCTGGGAACTCAGGAACGGTTGTAGAGAGGACGCCCTCTCCCGTAAGTGGATGAAGACATGCGTCTTGATGTGAATATGGTTATTGAATGAGATGAGAAAGCTGAATGATATGATATAAAAATCTAAATTCTTTTTCTACACAGGAGGGGAAGGGAAAATGGACCGTGGCAATGAAAATTTCAACCCGCATTTGCCTAAGTAACTGTGGAAAACCATGGACAAACTACAGTCAGATTGGTCGGTCCGGGAATCGAACCATGGACCTCCCGAATTCGAGTCCCATGCGATACGCTTGAGCCAACTAGCTCTGTTAAACAAGTTTGTAAATATCACTCCTCTAAAATGCTCGATATTTGGACGAGATGAAAGGTCTTAAAAGGTTCCGCATAAATAATAATTTCTGACATGGGCCTTGTCCTACAGGGAAACGAGAAGACTTTAATCCAGTGATCGGCATTTATCCATGTACTGTGGGTCCCTATCACCACGGCATGGTGCGTCCTCAGGTTGCGGATCGAGGAGACGGCCCCCAGATATGGAGGGTAGCTGTAAATATATTGAATAAGCAGTCGCGGACAGCCGATGAGGGATGGTCCTCCAGCTTGGGGGTTGGGCGAAGAGCTAACCAATCACCGTAAAAACAGCTTGTTACGAATCCTTCAAATAAGCCTCGGAATGGGACTGATTCTCTGGCACGACCACAGGAATGGAATGGATTAATCTTGCTCAGGATAGGGACCAATGGCGGGCTTATGTGAGGGCGGCAATGAACCTTCGGGTTCCTTAAAAGCCTTTAGGTAAGTAAGGTTGGCATTTATACCTTCAGCCGTTCTATACAGAGTGGATGGAGAGATTAAAAAAAAAAACTAAATACGTTTTTTCTCTAAAATTCACCGTTATGTTTCTATGAAGTATTTGGCAACATCACGGGCTACTGCAATAACTCCACCAAGCGCGGCTCGGCCTGCACTCCTTACCGTATCCTCTCCCTCTGCTGTATTCAGTCAGTGACGCGCGACAGTGCCGTCTGTCTAAGGTACAGAACCTTTTTTTAAAAAATGTTAACACTTTTAACGTGTATTTTAAGTATTTATTATTTTATTATCCATTAAATTACCAATTTAAAAGAGTCAAACTGTAACATGAGTCACATGGAATGACAATTGAATACAGCAAGGAAAATTGTTAGACTACTATACTATTTTCATGCACATTCGTGCGCTTTACCTCCTATATATTTAGGTGGTATAGCAGGATTAGAGTTGACATTACGTACTATACAAAAATCGTACCAACTTTCTTGAGCACCTAGTACAAGAGTTTTTCTTCTTCGTAGCCTGAATGAGTTCTTGCTAGTACTAGTCTTGTCTGAGACAGGGAAGACATGTTAACATTTTCATTTCTTTGTTATTTTATTTTTCCTTCACTTACAGACTCCATTAATATAGGTTACCAGCTTGTAAGACTAACATTATCGAAATGAGATGGGGAGGGGCTATGCGAGATTTCTTGCACAGGCAAGGGCTGCAATTTCAAGTTCAAAGTGCATGTGACCAGAAAGTCACGTGTGTCAGCTTATTGACTCCTATACTGTGTAGGACATGGTAGACAACTCTTGTAACAACCACAACAAAGAATCTTCTGAAGAGATGTAATTAAGAGTACGTGAGTCGTTTTGCTACTGTGGTAAATCAAAAACTTCTTTAACTGTAAGATCAAATTTATCATTACTCATGCATTTGTACATGTCTTACGGCAGCGTTTCTCAAACTTTGGTCCGCGGACCACCTGTGGTCCTCCAGGTCTGCTCTTGTGTTCCTTCAGAAAAGACAGAAGAAAAATAAAATTCAAAGGAATTGCGTATCACACTATAGCTGAAAATCTGAGTTTGGTAGTGACACATGGCAATCGTCTTTCACTTTTTCTCCCAGTACAGACTCGTCAACCGAATTCCCACTCTACTCTCAGCAACAAAAGAGGGATTTAAAGCACTATGAACGTGGTGTTTCTCGCCATCTTTAGCCTGCACATCTGTAACCCAGCCAGGGACCACCCGAATTCATAACAGAGGACCAATGTACCGAATCTTTTCACGTATTGATGACTTTCTTAATAGTTTTGCCGACACCCAGTCTGCACATTGAAATGGTCACGTACCGTACGTCGTACACCAATAATAGAACGTGCCAAATTGCATCTTTACTTGTTGAAAATCGGGCATGTTTCTGCATTAATTCTTTTATTTCTGTTTTTCCTGATGACGATATAAGAAATTTTAGACACCGCCTATTTTAAAATCCGGGCGAATTAGATCCAAAAATTCAAATTACAATACTTTTCTAATTATATTTTTTGTAGCCAAACATAAGTAACTTAAAACAAATTCTGTGCATTGTTGATTCGTCGCTTGCCTTTCAGCAGTTATTTCTTTGAAATCCTTCTTATGTGGTACACGCTAGTAGTTGTCTATGTCTCTGTTAAATAGTGCCCATTATACATAATGGAAAACTGGCTTCGATCCGTATCTTTGAAAGGAAAGGAACGTGATTATAGGCCTACGCTTCATTTAGGCAGTGCTAATAGTTCAGAAGCTCTGTGTGAAGATATTAATATCAGTGATTCTAGTGCCATTAAAGAAATATCTAGTCCTGTTCAAAGAAAAAATACTTTCGTAAATATGACAAGAGTTATTTGGAACTTGGATTTACTTGGTGTGGCAATGAGAGTGAACCAAAACCTCGGTGCGTTGTTTGTTACGAAGTCACATTGCTGACGGGTGTGTGGTGGTAAAAGTAGAAATAAACGTCACAATATTAAAATAATAATGATTTCTGTAAAACTTGAAGATATAGTAGGCCTAATTTATAGTACAAGAGAGTAAAATTAAATTTTATCCGCTACTGGAAAGTTTAGCGCCCGATGCAAAGCCGAAGCGCATAAAATCTGTTTACTCTCGTGCGTTGTATAATATTTTATCCATTACTGTATGGAGTGTAGCATTGTATGGGACCAGTGGCGTGTGGTGATAAATAATCCTGGTGGTGCACAAATATTTATTATTATTATTATTATTATTATTATTATTATTATTATTATTATTATTATTATTATTATTATTATTATTGGTACTAACTACTACATAACTATTAACATATGCTACGTAGGTATAGATTTACATAATTTTGTTAGTCAAGAAATTGCAGTTAATCAGTTTCCTATGTAGGTCCAGTAATAACAAAGTAAAGTGTTCAATTTATATTGCAGCACACCGTAAATAATATTGTTTTCGCTATATTGCGTTTTATAACACAGTTCACACGTTCACAAGCATTCGATACGTGTGTCGTCCCATCAGCCTTAACTGCTAAAAAGTCAGCAGCTTTCTTTATTTCTTTGAAATCTCATCATGGCATACATCAAAATGACTTGAAGGATTTCGTTCTGTATAGTGTTTGACGTGCTCTTAAACACTGTTCCTCTTTCCAAATGTTCCTTAAGAGTGGGTCTAATTCAGAACTGAAATTGATGAGGCCAAGAAAAATACTAGGGTTTAAAGATGAGTTCCGTCTTCGTGACCTCTTAAAGCCAACTCAAAGCTCCACAAAACCGCACGCACATATCTGTGCTTCGTAGCTTTATCATTGTGAAGTTCAACAATCCAATTTAATCTAATTGCATCTATATGTTTGTTTGACCCAACACTGCTAATTTAACATTATTGTTGATGTGTGCAGCTGAAGAATCGTGTTTTTTAATTCCTTCATTCATGTGCTTCAAGTCAATTATATCTGCAGAACGATAATCAACACAGTTACTTCGCACAGTCCTAAATTCAAACATAAAAATAAATAAAATTCATAAAACGTACTTATTTTTGTCAATAAATGTTCGCCGTCGAACAACAGGCAAGGAAAACAAAATACAGCGTCTTTTACATTGCAGCCGCATATTGCATTTTTCATAAGGCCGAATGTTAAATTTTCTAGTCTGTCTATTACTCTTCTTCGTCACTTATAATTTTAATTCATGTGTAGGTCTACCCATCTTCTTTATTTTGATCTTTTCATGTAAAGGTCTTATAGAAAATTACACATTTAACAGATTTTGCACACTGTTCATAACATTTATGATGGGACGAGCTTGAGAACACATCTGAAAGTGCTCCTAACCCCTCCTACGCACACTGTACTGCCTCCCTACCATGCTCCAAAGCCTGCCAGTGAAACAGTACTACTGCGCATGCTCGAATGGAGCAGTGTGCCGCGTGTCGAGCGGTAAACGTAAGTCCCAGGCGTCAACAAGAACAGTACACAGTCATGCAGTGTTATTTTTACATAGTATTATAATAAAGAATTATGTCGCTCACATAGTCTACTGCAGCTCATTGATATAAATTTAAAAACATGTGTTATTTGAAGAGGTGGTGCACTGCTCCTGTGGTCCTTAAGAGAAATCGCCACTGCATGGGACAGAAACATGGACATTACGACGAAGTGAGGATAAGCGACTAGAGATGTGGATATGGAGAAGGATGGAGCGTGAGAAATGGACAGACAGAATAAGAAACGAAGCTGTATTGGAAAGAGTGGGTAAAGAAAGAACGATGCTGAAACTGATCAGAAGGAGGAAATTGAGATGCTTGGGTCACTGGTTGGGAAGAAACTGCCTTCTGAAGGATGCACTGGAAGGAATGGTGAATGGGAGAAGAGTTCGGGACAGAAGAAGATATCAGATGATAGACGACATTGAGATGTATGGGCCATATGCGGAGACTAAGAGGAAGGCTGAAAATAGGAAAGACTGGAGAATCCTTGGTTTGCAGTGGAAGACCTACCCTTGGACAGAACACTATGAAGGAATGAATTGGTATCTAAAATTAATTTTAAATTTTAAGCCTTTACTTTGCAATGTGTTGTTTGTGAATAAGATATAAATGAATGGATGTATGAATAATTCTTTTTAGGTTTTAAAATTTATTCCAATAATGTCAAAGAAAGGAAAAAGCATTGCAGCGACTCCATATGTATAATGAACTGAAGACAGAAGATAATGAAGAGGGAATTATGCACACAGAGACAGCAATTATAACTAGAATAGCAAAATGGTTAGGAATAAGTATTCTTAAGCATATATTTCACAGTGGCATTCGCTTTTCGGAATTCGTACTAATCAATTCACGTGATCAAACAAAATACATTTTTAGGTTAGGTCTCGTGAATCATAAACTGTTCAATCAAAGCAGTGAATTTCACGTTGTCAAACAAAATACATTTTAATATTAGATTATATTAATCTACTAACTACCAACATAATGTGCGAGAAGTCCAAGAGAAAAATATTATATTATTTCATAAATTATTGAACCATTTAGAGAACATCTCGCAACATAAAAATGATGTGTGATAAATAAGTAAATGAGCGAGACATCGTTATTTTAATACTATATTATTATTATTATTATTATTATTATTATTATTATTATTATTATTATTATTGGCGGCCGGGAAGCTCGGTTGGTAGAGCAGCTGGCTAGGAACTGGAAGGTCCGGGGTTCGATCCCAGGTGGTAACAGGATTTTTTCTCGTTGCCAAACTTTCAGAACGGTCCCGAGGTTCACTCAGCCTCCTATAAAATTGAATACCGGGTCTTTCTCGGGGGTAAAAGGCGGTCAGAGCGTGGTGCCGACCACACCACCTCATTCTAGTGCCGAGGTCATGGAAAGCATGGGGCTCTACCTCCATGCCCCCAAAGCGCCTTCATGGCATGTTACGGGGATACTTTTACCTTTACCAATATTATTATTATTATTATTATTATTATTATTATTATTATTATTATTACTGTATATGGCATTGTGATTTTACCCTCCTTGGTGATATCTGGTATTAGTTGGCAACACTAAAGAGATGGCCAAATTAGTCTTTTAGGACCGTATTCATAGACATTCTTAGCACGGGCTTCTGTTGGATTATCAGCGAACTAACATTTTTCGTATTCATAAACCAATGTTAGCGATATGATATGATATGATATGATATGATATGATATGATATGATATGATATGATATGATATGATATGATATGATATGATATGATATACGATATATGATATGATATGATATAATATATGAATCCTGTACAGGTAACCAGTCGATAGCCGGGGCTAGTTTAGCACGCTCGTAGCGCGGGCTAGAGAAATGTCTATGAATAGCCACCCATAGGAACTACTCTTACGTGATCCTCACTATACCTATGTATGATTTATTACATCGTGTAAAGAACCGTTGTCAGGTAAAAGTGTAAGAAATTTTACGATTCCATTGAAAACACTTAGAATTTGTGATTTAAAGACGATTATACGTCAATAAATTACCCTTTTCAAACCATAGCCTATTCTACGTTATTTTCGTCTCTCTAACCTTCATAGAACAGCATGTTCAAATATATCAGATCCTGTATCACATTTGTATCTACTTGGCTAAAGGAATGAATTGGCTTCTTTAGTTTGTAATTTTATTGCTGAAAACAACGTCTCGTTTAGTTAAGTGGTTTCAAAATACTTGATTCATAGCTTGAGGCTGTAATATAGCTCCACATATGGACGATATAACATTGATGTCCTTAATAAATATTAATGGACGGCAGTACAAAATACTTCCTACTTTGAAGTTAACCGTTACGTTACACAAAAATATTAGGGTACTTCAGAGTACGACATTGTGTTTCTCCAAGAACACCATATCAAGTATAATTAATTGAAAAAAATTAAAGGTTTTAGCAATATACGAGTACGAGTTTGAAAATAAAAAAACAGAAACAATTGTGTATACGCTAATGTATTCTGAAGACGGTGTTGCAAATGTGTCAACAATTATGTAATTTTTTTAACTAAGTCGGCACATTCCATTCCATTCCCACTACGGGAAAACCTGACCTTAGCATAAAGTCTCCAATTTACATAAAAATTCAAGGTTAAAAGAAACCTGTTGCTACCAATCCCTTATATTCAAACGAATGCTATTTAAAATGTGGTCACAAATATTTATTTGTAAATGTCTCATATTTGTGTGTATCGAACGCAGAAAGAGCTCATAAAGGTTACCATTATGATAATTTAAATATTTGGATGAGGACGTAAGATAATTTAGAGAGAAATAAAAAATAGGTTGCAGCCTCCAAATTACTCTTCAAGGAACGACCACTCACATAAATTGAGGGAAAGAAGGCAGAGGACGGACACTGGAAAGTTTTCTTTTCTCAATCGTACTATCAGGGACTGGAATGCTTTACCTCCAGACTTACTAAAGGCTTTACCAATAACCAAAAATGTATTTAAAAATAGGCTTAAGGAATTTACTAACAGACGGTAGTGTATTATACACACTATTTAAAGAGTGTAATTGATATTTTGTTATTTGAAGTGTTGTATTAGTGAAGAAGTGTGTTGTTTCAGTGAAATGTAAAGTGTGTTGTGTCAGTGAAGTGTGTTGTGTAAGTGAAGTGTGTTTGAGTCAGTGAAGTTTTATTGTTTGTAATGGCAATGCAAAGTATTTGAACAGTCAAATGTTTTTGAAGAGTTAATGAAATCAGGATAGAATCAGTGAAATGTGTCTTAGTTCCAGTGCAGTGAGTGAGTTGACAGCGAAATGAGTGTAGCGCAGGTATGAACATATCATACTCGTGGGTTTTAGTTCGAACTTAGGGTTAAGATACAAATTAGAGTTACTTTAAATGTTATTTTATGTGATCGTGTTTCATTAAATGTAGGATGCTCCTTGTTATTATTATTGTTATAATAATAATAATAATAATAATAATAATAATAATAATAATAATAATAATAATAATTATTATTATTATTATTATTATTATTACTATTATTATTATTATTATTATTATTATTATTATTATTATTATTATTGTCATTGAGTGTAATTAGTTACCACTGCCACCGGGTATATACCCATTTGCAATGTAAATAAATACATACACATACAAACATACATGTTCAAAGGTTTTCTGAATAGAGGCAAATATCGTAGCATTTATTTCTTATGGTCTTAGAACTTATTTTCAGTTGCTTTTTGTTCAGCAGATTATAAGATTCAGTACCTTTACCAAAATTTATAGAAGATATAATGATTGCTATATGCAGATCAATGTTTGTTAAGTAGAGGATTTAAATTATTGCAAATATTTTAACAAATTTATATAAATATCTCTGACAGCGAAGATATTCATGGTTGTGCAGAAGATGCTACAATTGGTTATTTAACAGATACATTTAATACTTAAATTCCAGTTCTCAAGTGTATTCTCACTGCAGAAGCAAAAAAGTTAATTATGTCCTGTATATAATGAAACATCTAAAAAAAATTCTACATAAAATGACATACTAAGTTAAATTGTGTAAGCCCATTGTATTTACTATCCATTGATTTTGAAAAGGCATACGACAGTTCAAATCGAGACAAACTTTGGAACATATTAAAGGAAGAACACAAAGATCAGCATTTAATAAAGGCAATACAGAGCTTATATCTAAATTTAAAAGTTCGATAAAATTAATAAATTGTCAAATATCGGAACCCACGTACACTAATAAAGATGTTCGACAACGTTGTGGTTTACTTCCACTTTTATTAAACATATTATATCAAACAGAATAACTCAAGAATGAAATAAAATGGCCCATAATATTGTATACAACTATCAAGGAACCAATCAGTCCAAACAATACAATACGCCGTTGATCAGCTACTTTTATCAGATTGCAGCACGTCGATTATATAAAATAGTAAGCGAATATGACATGAAAATCTCCACTTCAAAAACAAAGGCAATGGCAATATGTGGGAAAAACATCCAAGAAATAAAAGAGGAAATAATAGAACAAGTTTTTGAATTTACATACTTAGGAAATTTATTTGCAGGAGATAAAATTGATCTAGATGTCAAATTACAAAAATAATAAAATGGAGTTAACAGAAGGCATTTTGGCAAACTGGTGAGAGTGGATACAAAGTTAAGACTACACAACATAAAGTCAAAAAAGCACTCAGTTATGTAAGCGGAATTTGGATGTTATTCATTCATTAATTTATTATATTCCATAGCTTTACATGAACAATGAAGCTTTAAGACGTGGAACTAGTCAAAATATTACAATATTACAATTACAATTTTTATAAATTTTTACAATATTTTAGAATTTTTACAATTTTACCATTTAGTAATTTTCTACATTTTTTTACAATTTTCTGCAATTTTTTACAATATATTGAGGTGAGGTCCGAGGATTCGCCAAAAGATTACCCGACATTTGCTTTTGGTTGGGGAAAACCTCGGAAAAACCCAACCAGGTAATCAGATCAAAGGGGTGAAATGAAGTGATGCCGAGGACTCGCCATAGACCATCCGGCTTCAGTCCCACGGCTGGGGAAAACTTCGGAAGAAACCATTCAATGAATCCAAAGGGGGATCCAACCCAAGCCCGAACGCAGCTCCGGATCAGCAGCCCAGCGAGTCTGCCGACTGAGCTACATCGATAAGTAAACGAAACTCACAAAAACTTGAAGCAGTTCAGATGCGTTTTTTAAGATCGTTATTGGATATAACGAGGTTGGATCATAGAAGAAACATAATATCCGAAAAACATAAGTTCCTTGTATAACTGAAGAATTTCAACAATATCAGCAACAGTGGAAGAACCATGTAGAAACAGTGGAAAGGGAGAGACTTTCAAGATTAGCTTCAGTACATAGACCAAGAGGACATAGAAATCAAGGAAGACCATGACATCTATGGAGGGATTAAGGCCATGTTTCTTAGATTATAGTTACAGATCACATTGTCTGCAACGAAGAAGTTCATGATGGTGATATTTGAAGAGTAAAAATATACGCGAACTTGGGATATACATATCCGAAAATAGAATTATCTTGGTGTTTTTATTCTTTCGTGATCAATATAAATGGCACGAACGACTGTCAACTCGCCACGACTATTACGCAATGTGTTCATACCTTGGCGTGCCTTTGAGGCCATTTCGTTTCTGTAATTATGTTTGTGATGGTTATGTTTTATTTAGAAGTACATTAATAAAAGTTCAAGGATAGTCTACTCGCACATAGAGTTATCCACACATAACCATATACGTTCTTCAAATAATGTGGTATTCATTTTTACATTACTAATACGATTTCTCATCGAAACACTTTACTGTTGTGGTCACCAGATTTTGTAGTCTCTGTTACACTTAAAAGAAACATAGCGTGTTATGAAGGTAACGCATTCACTCTCATAATAAATTTCATCCTTTTGCAATAATTAGGTTCCTTTATGATTACGAATATTACTTATTGCATAGTTTATTCTTTCATTTCATTCTATTTTTTATATATATTAATGATTTATTAAACATTGATTTGAAAGTACATAATGGCTCCTTTTATTCTTACGCTGATGATACGGTGGAGATTTTCAGTGGTTTAACTTGGGAGGACACTTATAAACATGCCAATGTAGGTATAAATTTGATCAAAAACTGGCTTGATGCAAATTTGCTATTTCTAAATATAACTAAAACTACTTTGGTACCATTTTCTTTAACAGTATCTGGATTGAACAAATTGAAATCACTTTCTCATTTAAAATTAATAATCCACAACTCATTTGGTAAACTCTCTACAACCTGTAAATGCCCTTGCCTGAAAGAATCTGTAGATGTGAAATACCTGGCAATTATTGTTGATCAGCACTTGAAATGGGGTAGACAAATTACCTTTTTATGTAACAGGTTCCGCAAAACAATTTACAAATTTGTAAACCTTCGCCATTACTTGCCTACTCATGTATTACGTTTGGTTTATTTGGCTATAGTTGAATCTGTTAACCAATATGGTATAACTGGATGGGGAGACATTACAAAAACTGCTCTTCTTCCTCTGATTATGTTGCAAAAACGTGTAAACAAAATTTGTTTGAAAAGGCGACTGGATTATCCAACAAATTTTATCCCTTCCGAATTGAATGTTTTTAGAATTGACCATATTTATAAATACTCTTTAATGAAATTCTATCATAAAAATAGAATGAAATTTGTAGCTCAGCCACATGATCATAATACAAGACGAAGCGAAATTCATAATTTAGTTCAACCTAAATGTTTCACATCTGATGCTTTACTACACAGTACAAATTATGGTCCACGTCTATATGATTCCATAATAAAATTTCATCCAGAATTGACTACTTTAAGCAATGAAATTTTCAGATCCAGAATTAAAAAAATTTATATGACAGACTTCCCTGTATTATATTAAATACCATGTATTGTAAAACTAGTTTATTTCTATCCTAAGTATATTTTTCTATCTTATCTTGGTTACTACATCGACATGACCTGTACTAATTATACTCCTAATAATAATTTAACATTAATACACCAATCTCAACATCGTCTCTTTGTTCACTCAGTTATTACTAGTATTATTATTACTAATTTTATTATCATCTTTATGTGACCTTTTATCTTAAGTATTTTGTCTACAAAGTATGTAACGGAACTGTCCCCGAACACGAGCTTTGCTCTTTCGGGGTACTCTAATGTAACGTTTTTATGTATACGTTATTATTAAATAAATCTAAATCTAATCTAAAACTTGTTATTTACAAGACATATCTCAAACCGAACGTCCATTCTCTGGTTTACACACAAAAGATATTTTGTATATATCAGCCGTATAAAATTACAAGAGGAATTAACTCAAGACATTTCAGTAAGAAACGAAATATGGCAAGAATATTCATTGAGGCTACTCCTCTTTAGTTTTATTACTATAAACCTGCGTTTGGTTACCTAAAGTCTCCAAGCAACCCGCAATAGTGTAAGTGCGTATGAAGTATAATTCTGCGGGCGGCAATGAACCTGCGGGTTCATTAAAAGCCATTTGTAAGTAAACAAGTAAGACTGAATTAAAATAAATCTGTTCGTCCGTCGGTCCTTGTGGATGAGGAGTCTGTCCTGTCCTGCATCCTTGAAAGATGTCAACCCTAGTCGTAGTAGGAGCATAACTTGAGCTGTGAGGACGGACACTGGAAAGTTTTCTTTTCTCAATCGTACTATCAGGGACTGGAATGCTCTACCTGCAGACTTACTAAAGGCTTTACCAATAACCAAAAATGTATTTAAAAATAGGCTTAAGGACTTCACTAATAGACGGTAATACATTATACATACTATTTTGTGGTTTTACAAGTATAGTGAGTAAGCAGAGAAACATAGTGAATCTCCAGTGATTTATATTGGGTGTGCAGTGTGTTGTAGTGAAAGTGCAGTGAGCTTATAAGTAAATTCTGAGAGTTATAGTGGCAGAAAAATAGATTTATAGTGAACTGGTGTGAGTTATAGTGAACATCCTAAATTGCTTGTAATGGGGTCTAGGCTAGCGATTTGAGGTTAATATGGTAAGTACAATTCTACGGAATAATAAGGATGTAATTGATGTTCTGTTATTTGAAATGTTGTATCAGTGAAGAAGGGTGTTGTGTCTGTGAAATGTGTTGTGACAGTGAAGTGTGTTTGTGTCAGTGAAGTTCTATAGTTTACAGTGGCAGTGCAAAGTATTTGAACAGAGAAATGTTTTTGAAGTGTTAGTGAAATATGTCTGTGAGTGAATTGATAGCGAAATGAGTGCAGTGCTGAAAGGTACTTGTGCAAGTTTGAATATGGATCATATATACTCGTGGTTTTAAGTTCTAACTTAGGGTTAAGAATTAAATTAGATTTACTTTAATTAATTATGTTATATTAAGTGATTCATTTATTTAGGATGCTCCTTGATAATATTATTATATATTGCTATTATCATTTTATTATTTATATTATGACTGTATTTTATTATTATTGTCATTATTGAGTGTAATTAGTTACCACTGCCACCGGTATTTACCCATTTGCTGTGTGAATAAATACATACACATACATGATTGAAGAATGAAGTTCTTTAACTAATGATAGTATTGCTGGTCGCATCGACACAAGTCTCAAAAGGCATAGTATTGTAATTTGTATTACAATTTTCCTCCATCTGTACGGATATGAACGTTCCACGTTAAAAAAAATACAACCAGGATAATTAAGTTATGATACTTGTTCTGTTATGACTCCAATTTTTAGTTTTACGCGTACTCCGATTTAATTTCTGCCGCAAAATATAATGACTATAGTTTTTGTTAAAGAGATTTCCAAATAGTGCTTTTAACACTTTCATTTTGTGAAGCGGCATTTCTTGTAGCCTACTGTACATTATGCTCTGTTTTTATCAAACAGAACTTGGTCATCAGTATATAACTGGGCTAATTACTGACATGTAATCCTACATCACGTGTCGTCATTTCACTCAGCACTATCATCAACTTATATTCACTTTCTCCATGTTTTTCATTTCTTTCCTATATCATCATGCTCAGTGTCATAGAGTCCGTTAGAAATTCTAGTTTCTAAAACGCTCGTAGTAATACTTCTCCCGACACATCACCTCGATAGACGGTCGTCTTATCTTTCCAACTGGATATTAAATTGTTTGCGTCTTCAGTCATCCATTTTGCGTAGTGTTTTGTAACTTTGTCTTTGAACAGCTTATTACAGGCACATATAAAGGCTGTAATGTAGGATGTCCAGATTCATATCGATAAAAATGGGACACAATGCTTAAAAAACGAGGACATTGTTCGAAAAGAGAGGACAAAAAATACATAAGTACTTAGATTTAGGCTTAGGCATATATTATATTTTAAATTACGTCAATATCTATGTTATTACTTACTTACTTATTGGCTTTTAAGGAACCCGGAGGTTCATTACCGCCCTCACATAAGCCCGCCATCGGTCCCTATCCTGAGCAAGATTAATCCAGTCTCTATCATCATATCCCACCTCCCTCAAATCCATTTTAATATTATCCTCCCATCTACGTCTCGTCCTCCCTAAAGGTATTTTTCCCTCCGGTCTCCCAACTAACACTCTATATGCATTTCTGGATTCGCCCATACGTGCTACATGCCCTGCCCATCTCAAACGTTTGGATTTAATGTTCCTAATTATATCAGGTGAAGAATAAAAATACGTGCAGTTCTGCGTTGTATAACATTTTCCATTCTCCTGTAACTTCATCCTTCTTAGCCCCAAATATTCTCCTAAGCACCTTATTCTCGAACACTCTTAGCTGCTGTTCCTCTCTCAAAGTAAGAGTCCAAGTTTCACAACCAGACAGAACAATCGGTAATAGGCCTATAACTGTTTTATAAATTCTAACTTTCAGCTTTTTTGAGAGCAGACTGGATGACAAAAGCTTCTCAACCGAACATCAGCAAGCATTTCTCATATTTATTCCGCGATTAATTTCCTCCAGTGTGTAAATTTTATTTGTTACTGTTGCTCCAAGATATTAGAATTTTTCCATCTCCTCCAAGCATAAATTTCCAATATATTTTCATTTCGTACTATGTTCTGGTCATGAGACATAATCATATAATTTGTCTTTTCGGGATGTGGATAAATTCATGAAGCCTATAGTTAGTAATGTAGGGAAGTTCCACACAGAAAAAGTTTTCCAACTTTCTTGTTCGGCGAGGCCCTTTTTTCTGAAAATATTAAAGCTGTATGTTACTGGGCATTAGTTCATTGGGTGACAGATGAGGCTATTTCCTTTTTCTATTGGATTGCCTAATTGTAAAAGTCCCTATCTGAAAAGTCCATTTTTTTGTAAATGACCAAAAACTGGTACCATATAAACAGGTCATGGTCTCCTGCAGTTTTTTAAGAACAAAAATAATTAATTAACCTTACAAGTTCCATAACATTCTGCTAATAGTTAATTTGCAATTATAATTTGGAAAGTGTTTTCAAATATGTGACATAGGGATTTTGTAACTGAGCAACCCATTGCCTTTCATATTTTTAATTTTGTTTATGCATGCCTTGTGTTTATTCTTGCTTCAATAGCAAAGAATATAAAGTATTAACAAGCTATCAGAATCACGAAACAATATTATACGAGTTTTTTAATCACATAAAATAAACATAAATCTCATATATCCACAAGAGACTTCAAGTGACATTAGGTGCTGCTATCTAGTGGCAATTTTTTCTATTCATATTAGTTGTTCGGCCATTCAAAGAGCAGCCATCGGATGCGTGGATGCGTTCGAGAAGGCGCATTGAGAAGCATATTCAGGAGGAGGTGACGATTACGTTTCTCCTCTCTTTGGCGAACAGTTGGAAATCATATTGATCAATATACACAATACATAACTGTAAAAATTTCATTTCATCTTTAAGACATATCGTAAAAATCAGATCAGTTAAGTTGTATTTGCAAGGCTTAGACACGCGAGAGGTATTCATTTGTAAACATTATATTTTGTCTTTTCGAGGGACTTGTAAAATATCAGAATTACTTTCATTAGACCTACATATTACAATAGAAACGATTAAAATTAAATTCAAAGGCATAAAGGCATATGTATTCTAAAGTGTCTATGTGTTCTAGAGTGTGTATATGTTCTAAAGTGTCAGTGAAATGTGTCATAGTGCCAGTACAGTGAGGTGAGAGTGAAGTGAAAGAGTATCAGTATCATGTGAAACTTATGTAGGGCCTATACTATGCGACCAAAGCAGGAACCGTTTTGTTTTGTGGCGCTGCGATTCGCTTCACAACACAGGCCGTGTTGTAAAGTCCGCATCAGATGCAAAATGAAGCACATGCTGAACTGCACTCTTGTTTCATTATTATTAACACGCTTTGTATGTTATATGTTCGTATATATAGTTAACTTTATTGTTTAGTTTTATTTTATCATTTATGCTTACACACATAGGAATCTATTCAGAAAACACACCACAACATCAGTGTTCGTAAAGGAGGGAAAATGAATCAAAAGTAACGTAAACTAAAGTAGGTACTGTATTTTATAAAATATTGCATTTGATATACATTTCTTACCTTAGCATTTTAAAGTGGCCGGACTCCGGACATCATATATGAGGAAAGCAACCGGTATAAAACCATCACTACCACCAACATGGGCTACTGTAAGTCGTTGACCTGCACTGATATTTGTATAAACTCCTGACACCTTTACGTCTTGCCAACATTTGTGCACAGTGTAATGGGCATGGAACCATGTTTCGTCCAGGTAAATAACGAACTACTATATCAGAGCGTTCTATTAGATATTTTCTTTTATCTTTACATTTTTTTAATGCAAACCCATGGACAGTATGAGTTTTCGTAAAATTTCCTTGCATCCTTTAAAACCTATCTCTCTCTTACAAAATTGATGCAACTTTCCTAATGTTGAAAGCTCTTTGTAGAGACTATAATATTTATGAACTTCTCTTCTTATGATAAATTTGTCCATATCGTCTAATTCAACCTATTTGTAGGAGGTCGTCTAACTTTGTTTGGTGTCGATATTTCTACACCCTTGTCCTCATATTCTTTACCTTCCTTTCTAATTCTACTAATTGTTTCCTTATTTAACTTTACAATAGCTGCAGCACACACTGTTGCCTTCGATAGAGGTAGGAATAAATCCGTTGTCTTTTCTATCACAAAATTTTATGACATAAATAATGCTCCGCGCTTGGCTACTAAAAACACGTCTTCCTACACGCGGCATTGCGACCAGATTGAAACGCTAGGCATTGGATGTGACGACACTCCAGCTGTAAACATACGCAGCGAGCACGGAGTTCCTCATTCTGCCACGACGGGTCCCGCCTTGGTCGCGTAGTACATATGTGGGTTGTAAAGGAAAATTGGGTTTACTTATTAATTAAGTTATCTGAACTATTATTATTATTATTATTATTATTATTATTATTATTATTATTTGTAATTATTGTGTATTGTAATTATATCGGAAAGTGTATTATGTGTCTTTCACGTGTTAAATTTTATTACCTCGTTAACATTTTCGGCCTGCTATTGGCCATCATCAGAACTGGTTGTTGCTGGTCTTGGCGCCTTTTGTTTTGTTTCGTGTGTGGGTGTGTTTGTGTAGTGTAATATGGAGTCAAAGAGTGTGTGTGTTCTGAAATTGAGTTGTGTGTTGAGAATTTCGTTGGGGTGTGTTTTTATGTGTCTGTATATTTCATATTGTTCTAGTGTGTGTAGTTTCTGGCTTTTTGGTTGGATGTGTAGAATTTCCATGTCTGTGTTGATATCTCTGTAGGTGTGGTTAGCATTTGTGACGCGTTCTGCATATGTGGAAGTGTTCTGTAATTTTGTTATGGCTGTGATGTGTTCTTTGTAACGCGTTTGAAACGATCTGCCTGTCTGTCACAACCATAACAAAATTACAAAACACTTCCACATATGAAGAACACGTCACAAATGCTAACCACACCTACAGAGACATCAACACAGACATGGAAATTCTACACATCCAACCAAAAAGCCAGAAACTAAACACACTAGAACAATATGAAATATACAGACACACAAAAACACATCCAAATGAAATTCTCAACACACAACTCAATTTCAGAACACACACACTCTTTGACTGCACATTACACTACACAAACACACCCACACAGGAAACAAAACAATAGGCGGCAAGACCAGCAACAGCTAGTTCTGAAGATGGCCAATACCAGGCCGAAACATGTTAACACGGTAATAAAATTTAACACGTGAAAGACACATAATACGTTTTCTGAAGTAATGTAGTGTTAAAAGTTGTGTAATCAAGATGTGTAATTATATATTTGTATTAATTATATAGTGTGTTAATTGTTTTATTCTATAGCCTATTAGGTAATTGTTATTTTTGTTTGTAATTAAGTTACCATTGTCACCGGATGTTTGCCCACCTGCACTGTAAATAAATAAATAAATAAATATATATATATATATATATATATATGGCGACCGGGTAGCTCGGTAGAGCAGCTGGCTACGGACTGGAAGGTCCGGGGTTCGATCCCAGGTGGTGACAGGATTTTTTCTCGTTGCCAAACTTTCAGAACGGCCCCGAGGTTCACTCAGCCTCCTACAAAATTGAATACCGGGTCTTTCCCGGGGGTAAAAGGCGGTCAGAGCGTGGTGCCGACCACACCACCTCATTCTAGTGCCGAGGTCATGGAAAGTATGGGGCTCTACCTCCATGCCCCCCAAGTGTGTTCATGGCATGTTACTGGGTTACCTTTACCTTATATATATATATATATATATATATATATATATATATATACTGTATATATATATATATATATATATATATATATATATATATATATGTATTTGTATGTGATTTGATCCTGGTTGAGTGGAAGAGAAGGCCTGATGGCCTTAACTCTGCCAGGGAAAATAAAACTATTATTATTATTATTATTATTATTATTATTATTATTATTATTATTATTATATTGTCTTAATTTTACAACCATTCATTCATTTATAGTTTTTTGCTCAGGGTAGATCTTTCACTGCAAACCCAGTTTTCTCCAATCTTTTCTATTATCTACCTTCCTTTTAGTCTCTACATACGATCCAACTATCTTAATATCGTCTTTCATTTGATATCTTCTTCTGCCCCGAACTTTTCTTCCATTTACCATTCCTTCAGTGCATTCTTCAGTAGGCAGTTTCTTCTTAGCCAGTTCCTTTTCCTTTTCATGATCAGCTTCATCATTATCTTACAATCATATTCATTTGTAAGTACTGAATATACTTATTATTTTCAGTGAAACTTGTGCATATCCTCATTAACATTGCTGTATTTTGTTTCTGAGAATATTTCAGGCTTCTAATAATGGTAATTACGCAGAATAATAGCAGCAGGTTTCCAAGGTACTGACAATAATATTTATGAATGTGATTATTTGAATAATTTCCAATGAAACATTATTTCGCCGTAAAAGCTAAAGATCAGAGATTAATGATAATAATCATGCCAATATTCTTAACGGTAAGGCTAAACTACAAGGAAGGCTGAATTTTTCAACCACTTAATGATCGCTGAAGGATGTAGAGATGATATCACTCAATCGATGACCATCTGCCTTTTATTTTATTTTTGTGGCATCTTCACCTGAAGGTGAACTTCTTCTAAGGTGAATCTCTTAAAATGTAATTATTCCTCAAAGTTGTCTGCGTTGTAGCATTTCCAGGATTTATCTGTTTAATAGCTGTCTCTTTTTTTTAATAGCTACAGATAAAATGAATTTCACTTAGTGTTTGAAGACTTTTCATATTAATAAATATTAATTAATTAATGGAAATATTCTCAGAAAATTTTAAATAAATGGAAGAATACCAAACTAACGTAAAATTTTCACTGTATGCCAAAAGCCTCTATGGTGAATTCTTTATGAAATAAATGGCAAATAGGCTGTGTATTTATAAATCTCCCTTTCCTGAAAATTAAAAAAAAAGTATAACAATCTTTTCCTTTCATTTTCTCCTCAACGTCTTTGACATCATCTTACTCTTCACCTTCACCTCGGCTCTCCAAACAATTTATTCAGTATTACTTCACCACATCATTATCTCCTCCTTCACATTTATATTATTTCCCTTAATTATCAATTGTGTGTTTTCCATGTAATTCACTTTCTCCTCCAATTCTTTTCCCTACATTTCTTCTTAATTCTCAACTTCCACTTCACCTCATTATTTTCCATGACTTCCTGTTTTCTTCTTTCTTCTCAACTTCCACTTCACCTCTTTATTTTCCATATTTTTCTCTCACTATCTGCCTTTATTCTCAACTCCTTCACTTTGTATAATTTTCTTCCATTCACTTCTATTCTTTCTTCTCAACTTCCATTTTGTCTCAATATTTTCCTCTCACTTCTCTTGTTTCTTCTCAACTCCCACTTCACCTCCTTTTCCACATATTCCTCCTAATTCACTTCTCCCTTTTCAACTTCCACTACACCACCCTTTTGTCCACACCTTCTTGTGCTTCTTTTCTTCCTTCTCAATTTCCACTTCATCTCATTTTCCATATCTTCATCTCACTACTTTTCTTTCTCCTCAACTTCCACTTCACCTCCTTATTTTTCATATCTTCCTTCTGCTTCTTTCCTTTCTTCTCAATTTCCTCTTCACCTGCTCAGTTTCTTCTCTAATCTTCTCTTTCTTCTCAATTTCCACTTCATCGCCTTATTTTTCATAATTTTCTCTCAGTTCTTTTCTTTCTCCTCTTCCACTTCACCTTCTTAATTTCCATACCTTTCTTCTGCTTCTTTTCTTTCTTCTTAACTTCCACTTCACCTTCTTATTTTCCATACCTTCCTTCTGCTTCTTTTCTTTTTTCTCAATTTCCATTTCACCTACTTATTTTCCTACCTTTATTATGCTCCTTTTCTTTCTTCTCAACTTTCACGTCACTTCATTTTCCATACTTTCCTTCTGCTTCTTCTTTTCCTTCTCAACGTCCATTTCACCTCCTTATTTTCCATACCTTCCTTCTGCTTCTTTTCTTCTCAACTTCCACTTCACCTACTTATGTTCCAAACTTTTTTCTGCTTCTTTTCTTTCTTCTCAACTTCCACTTCCCCTCCATATCTTCTTCTCACATCTTTTCTTTCTTCTCAACTTCCACTTCACCCCATTATTTTCCATAACTTCCTTCGGCTACTTTTCATTCTTCTCAACTTCCACTTCCCCTCCATATCTCCTTCTCACTTCTTTTCTTTCTTCTCAACTTCCACTTCACCCCTTTATTTTCGATAACTTCCTTCGGCTACTTTTCATTCTTCTCAACTTCCACTTCACCTGCTTATTTCCCATTTCTTCTTCTCACTTCTTTCCTTTCTTCTCAACTTCCACTTCACCCCATTATTTTCCATAACTTCCTTCTGCTACTTTTTATTCTTCTCAACTTCCACTTCACCTCCTTATTTTCCATACCTTCCTTCTGCTTCTTTTCTTCTCAACTTCCACTTCACCTACTTATGTTCCAAACTTTTTTCTGCTTTTTTTCTTTCTTCTCAACTTCCACTTCCCCTCCATATCTTCTTCTCACTTCTTTTCTTTCTTCTCAACTTCCACTTCACCCCCTTATTTTCCATAACTTTCCATATCTTCTTCTCAACTTCCACTCCCCCCTCCATATCTTCTTCTCACTTCTTTTCTTTCTTCTCAACTTCCACTTCACCCCCTTATTTTCCATAACTTTCCATATCTCCTTCTCACTTCTTTTCTTTCTTCTCAACTTCCACTTCACCCCTTTATTTTCGATAACTTCCTTCGGCTACTTTTCATT
Organism: Periplaneta americana; assembly: GCF_040183065.1. Taxonomy (NCBI): domain Eukaryota; kingdom Metazoa; phylum Arthropoda; class Insecta; order Blattodea; family Blattidae; genus Periplaneta; species Periplaneta americana. Next base: position 161,196,901 of record NC_091122.1, on the reverse strand, counting down.
CTTCTCAACTTCCACTTCACCTGCTTATTTCCCATTTCTTCTTCTCACTTCTTTCCTTTCTTCTCAACTTCCACTTCACCCCATTATTTTCCATAACTTCCTTCTGCTACTTTTTATTCTTCTCAACTTCCACTTCACCTCCTTATTTTCCATACCTTCCTTCTGCTTCTTTTCTTCTCAACTTCCACTTCACCTACTTATGTTCCAAACTTTTTTCTGCTTCTTTTCTTTCTTCTCAACTTCCACTTCCCCTCCATATCTTCTTCTCACTTCTTTTCTTTCTTCTCAACTTCCACTTCACCCCCTTATTTTCCATAACTTTCCATATCTTCTTCTCACTTCTTTTCTTTCTTCTCAACTTCCACTTCACCCTCTTATTTTCCATAATTTCCCATATCTTCTTCTCACTTCTCTTCTTTCTTCTCAACTTCCACTTCACTCCCTTATTTTCCGTAACTTCTTTCGGCTACATTTCATTCTTCTCAACTTCCACTTCACCTTCTTATTTCCCACATCTTCTTCTCACTTCTTTTCTTTCTTCTCAACTTCCACTCCACTCCCTTATTTTCCATAACTTCCTTCGGCTACTTTTCATTCTTCTCAACTTCCACTTCACCTTCTTATTTCCCATATCTTCTTCTCACTTCTTTTCTTTCTTCTCAACTTCCACTTCACTCCCTTATTTTCCATAACTTCCTTCGGCTACTTTTCATTCTTCTCAACTTCCACTTCACCTTCTTATTTCCCATATCTTCTTCTCACTTCTTTTATTTCTTCTCAACTTCCAATTCACCTCATTTTCCATATTTCTCTCTCACTTCTCTTCTTTCTTCTCAACTTCCACGTTATCTTCTAATTTTCATATCTTCCTCTTACTTCTCTTCTTTCTTCTCAACTTCCATTTCACCTCCTCATTTTCACACTTCCGCTTATTTTTTTCCTTCTCAACTTCCGAGACTCAAATATACCAACAGTGATTGTAATGTAAAACCATAGAAGGAAGAGATGTCGGACGTCCGGAAAAAATGGAGCTGACGAAACAATGCGAAAACAGAAAAGACATAAATGCCAACTGCTTTAAATAAGAAGGAAATGGAAACACGTTGTGCATCAAAGTAAACATAATTATTATTTTATTGGCAGTCTTTTTCCGTAATTCACGAGGATGTTATCCAAAATTTATGTTTCCTACTTGAGAAGTTGGTCTATATAACGTTAATGAAAATCATACAAAGAATCCAATCATGTCTGTACCAGAAAGACGGTAATAGCAGAATTAAGAATGAAACTTAAAAAAAAAAAAATCAGACCTATGCAATTCCGTTCAATTCAAAAAGAGCATTCATTAATGAACAGATAAATCATTGTTTCAAAGTGACTGGCAATGAGAAAATCATCTACGTTTAGGTCACTTTTTGTATTACGCAAACGAATCCGCTGCAATAGTAATTAACATTCCGGACACGAATAATAAAACGACCACGTCTCTGAAAGAGAAATAAAAAGTTTAATGCGTCAAACATAAGAAGAAAGATTTATTTCAGTGTACGTTTTAAAATGGACGACTACATACTGGAAACTTAAAATCAAATTAGTTTGGAATTCGACGTATTTAAATGCAATAAGGCGGTACTATTTACGTGCATACAGCTGGACACTTGTCATTTACTCACGTCAGATTTTCTCATTGTCGGTACAATTTACATTTCACGTATAAAATAAGAATGAAATACAGTGGTATGAAGTTTTCTGCACGGGAATCCTGAGAATAAAGTTAGTTCGCAATTACTCTACTATAGAAAAGCAATTTTCAATACACTGGTACTAAAAATTCTGCAGACTGTAGAAAATAATATTACCAGAGAAACGAATATAGTATATTTTACACCATGTGCATTACGCAATAGGTTGAAAATAAAAATACAACGAAATGCAAATCTCTCTCATTAAAGTTATTTTCCATGTTAGCATTCACTTCCTTGGTCATATTTCATCACATAGGCTTGAGAAATGTTCGCACATAAAAGTAAAGTAAAAAATAAAATAAAAAATAAATAAAATAAAAGATGACATAAAAAATAAAAATTAAAAAATAAAATGAAAAAAAAAAATAAAAATAAAATAAAATAAAAATTAAATTAAAAAAATATATAAAATAAAATAAAATAAAAAACAAAACTAAACTAAACTAAACTAAACTAAACTAAACTAAACTAAACTAAACTAAACTAAATTAAATTAAATTAAATTAAATTGAATAAAATAAAATAAAATAAAATAAATAGATAACTAAATGAATAAGTAAATAAATAAGTAAATAAGTAAATAAATATATAAATAAAACAAATAAATTAAATAAATTAAATAATAAATAAATAAAATAAATTAATTAAATTAATTAATTAAATAAATTAAATTAATAAAGTAATTAATTAAATAAATTAAATTAATAAAGTAATTAATTAAATAAATTAAATAAATAAATAAATAAAATAAAAGAGATAAAATTAATTAATTAAATAAAATAAATAAATAAATAAAATTAAATAACTAAATAAAATAAATAAATTGAATTAATTAAATAAATTAATTAATTAAATGAAATAAATATATAAATTAATTAATTAATTAAATGAAATAAATAAATAAATCAGTTAATTGAATTAAATAAATGCCTTAAATAACTTAATTAAATAAATTTAATTAATTTAATTATATAAATAAATTTAATTTACTTACTTACAAATGGCTTTTAAGGAACCCGAAGGTTCATTGCCGCCCTCACATAAGCCCGCCATCGGTCCCTATCCTGTGCAAGATTAATCCAGTCTCTATCATCATACCCCACCTCCCTCAAATCCATTTTAATATTATCCTCCCATCTACGTCTCGGTCTCCCTAAAGGTCTTTTTCCCTCCGGTCTCCCAACTAACACTCTATATGCATTTCTGGATTCGCCCATACGAGCTACATGCCCTGCCCACCTCAAACGTCTGGATTTAATTAATTAAATAAGTAAATAAATAAATAACTAAATAAGTAAATAAATAAATAACTAAATAAGTAAATAAATAACTAAATAAGTAACTAACTAAATAAATAAATAAATAAATAACTAAATAAATAACTAAATAAATAAATAAGTAAATAAATAAACTGGACAGTATAAATAGATGTACTGTATTTAAGGAGAGACTCCGTTGAAAATCTCCCAAAACATTTATATTAGCTATTTCACTTCTTTAGAATGTATATTTTCATACCCCAAATGGATTTAGTTCAAATCTGATTACAAATACGTTGATCTTTTTATTAAACCTGTAAGGGAGCGTGGAATTGAAAGAGCTGTCAAAATTATTTTTTTCATCAAAGAATTCTTTTGTGCAAACTTCTGATTTAAACTCTGGTAATCTTTTGTTGTAACGTTGACTCCCTGAAGTTACTAGATGAATGTAGCGGAGGAGAATTTTAATTTACATAGATATACATTTTACTTTCAAATCTATTTTTCCTTAAGTTTGTTTTTTTTATTCAACACCAACTTTTTTATGCCAAATGTTAATCAATCTGGATGAAGATTTTACTGCAAGGGTTTTATGAGGTAGGTGCATACTTCTATGCATTTATTTTGTTACAAATGCTGCTAGTTTACTTTATTAATATTTTTTATGCTCGACCATTGCCGAAATGTAGTAATTATACACCTGGTAGCAGTACTTTAATGCATGTCATTAAAATACACCTATTCATTAAAGTTCAGGTTTTCGATTATTCTCGGATATGCAATCGAAAGATAACGAGGGAAACGTCACGGAGGCTGGAAATCCAATACTGTCGCAGAAGGTTATGTTCTGTTACTATAATAATTAGCGTGAATTGTAAATAATATTCAAATAAATTCAATTTGTCATCTCGTTTTTCAATTCTAAATCAATTTCCAGGTTATACCAAAATTAGTTCATGTTATTCTCTACATCAAGGTCAATGACATTATTGTTCCTCGGTAAAAATCAATACTTTCGCGTCTGCGCACATCTCACACGAGCTATGCACAAGGTCACTTCCGATCTTGAGTCAGATACAAATAAAATGATACTTCTGAATAATTTCAAGTTAGAAATATGGTCGAGCATAAAAAGTCATATGAAACTTGCCTATAATGATAACAATTAAGACGCTCGTACGAAAATTATGAAACTCGCTTGCGCTCGTTTCATAAACAAACATACTTGCGTCTTAATTACTACCATTATAGGCTCGTTGCATAATGTACTATTCATGAATTATATGAAAAATAACATTTTTAGAATTTCAAAAAAAAAAATTCCAAGTGAATAAATGGGATAATTCATAAAATGAATCCATAGAAATGTTTTTCTATATCTTGTGAATGTAACAAAAAAGGAGCTTAAAAATTGAGATCTTATAAAAACTTGGATTTGGAAATATTAAAAAAAAACAATAGAAAAAAATCTAAAGCCAAAAACTTTTGTGAGTTCAAAGTTTGAACGTTGTTAATCCTTTACATAGTAAACACGCTGTCAAAATTTGGCTGACAAAATCATTAGGAAAAAAGTTGTGTTCCCTTAATACAAATTACCCTTATATAAAATTAACATTGTCTGACGTCAAGTTGTTATTTATGAGTCAATAAATAATTGAAAGGAATTCGGGGTGCAAGGACAATATATTGGGACAGCAATGGCAAAGGTAGCTTTTGACATAAAAAGGAGCATCTCACACAAACCTTTGAGAAAATAACTAAGGAAGAGACTAGTGAAATGTTTTGTGTGGAGTGTGGAAATTTGTGGAGCATAAAAAATTACGACGAAGTGAAGAGAAACGATTGGAAACATTTGAAATGTGGATATGGTCAAGATTTAAAGTGTGAAAAGGTCAGACAGAATAAGGCAGGGATGTTAAACATGCGCTCCCTAGAGCGCAAACATTACCATCCCTACTTCCTCCACCTTCTACCCGTGACTCTGTTTTCATTCTGTTTAGTCAGGCGTTACCTGCAGAACGTAAACATTCTGTGGCGATCTGATTTTATAATCATGTATTCGGAAAAATGCACATCACAAATACGGTTATTTACCGAAAGCTGCCCATTTCCCAAACTCATCTTTTTCTTTGGGAGATGAAAAGAAATGTCTTGTTATACTATTTCTACCGTATTTCGATCTACAACCCGGAACAATACAGTACGGCATTTTAATTATTTCGTAAAACCACAACACAAGATTCTTTTATCACTGGTTAATTCAAAGCACAACAAATTCAAGACATCTAAACAACTCTCAACAACAAAGCATATCAACAGCTCCAAGCTACTTTTATCATTAAACGCGCGAGAAATATATTTTCGAGGTATCTGACTTCAGACAACCGATAGATCCTAGCGATCGAAGCGCCATTAGTTATCAGGTCCGCCACCGACAATGGGAAAGCATAGAATTGCGTACACTATTTCTTCTATTCGTCCTGATAATAATAATACTTACTTACTGGATTTTAAGGAACCCGGAGGTTCATTGCCGCCCTCACATAAGCCCGCCCTCGGTCCCTATCCTGAGCAAGATTAATCCATTCTCTATCATCATATCCCACCTCCCTCAAATCCATTTTAATATTATCTTCCCATCTACGTCTCAGCCTCCCTAATGGTCTTTTTCCCTCCGGCCTCCCAACTAACACTCTATATGCATTTCTGGATTCGCCCATACGTGCTACATGCCCTGCCAATCTCAAACGTCTGGATTTTATGTTCCTAATTATGTCAGTTGAAGAATACAATGCGTGCAGTTTTGCGTTGTGTAACTTTCTCCATTCTCCTGTAACTTCATCCCTCTTAGCCCCAAATATTTTCCTAAGCACCTTATTCTCAAACACACATAACCTATGTTCCTCTCTCAAAGTGAGAGTCCAAGTTTCACAACCATAAAGAACAACCGGTAATATAACTGTTTTATAAATTCTAATTTTCAGATTTTTTGACAGCAGACTGGATGATAAAAGCTTCTCAACCGAATAATAACAGGCATTTCCCATATTTATTCTGTGTTTAATTTCCTCCCGGATATCATTTATATTTGTTACTGTTGTTCCAAGATATTTGAACTTCTCCACGTCTTCAAAAGATAAATTTCCAATTTTTATATTTCCATTTCGTACAATATTCTGGTCACGAGACATATCTTCCAAATCTATCTCTTTACTTGCTTCCAGTAAAATTCCCGTCTTTTCCCTAATTGTTTGTGGATTTTCTCCTAACATATTCACGTCATCCGCATAGACAAGCAGCTGATGTAATCCGTTCAATTCCAAACCCTCTCTGTTATCCTGTTATCCTGCTGTCTGGACTTTCCTAATGGCATACTCTAGAGCGAAGTTAAAAAGTAAAGGTGATAGTGCATCTCCTTGCTTTAGCCCACAGTGAATTGGAAACGCATCTGACAGAAATTTACCTATACGAACTCTGCTGTACGTTTCACTGAGACACATTTTAATTAATCGAACTAGTTTCTTGGGAATACCAAATTCAATAAGAATATCATATAAAACTTCTCTCTTAACCGAGTCATACGCCTTTTTGAAATCTATGAATAACTGATGCACTGTACCCTTATACTCCCATTTTTTCTCCATTATCTGTCGAATACAAAATATCTGGTCAATAGTTGATCTATTACGCCTAAAAACCACACCTAATAATAATAATAATAATAATAATAATAATAATAATAATAATATACACACTTTATAATACATTATATATCGAAAAATACGCCTGCAAAATCGTTCGTGACTTCAGGAAATCGAGTAATGGCTGCCCATTTCGAAATAGACTCAGGGTGCAAGGCCCTTGAAGTTGTTTGTTTATTTTAGGGTCATGGTCACTACTGTAGCGACGGAAGTGCGTCATAGTGACGTCCATATTCAGAGTAGTAATCCAAGTGCTTCTAGCAGACTAGACGAACCAGTCCTCGGAAGGTTCACATAAAGAATCAATTTCAAAATTAACATCAGACTTAATCCCATTACGAATATCTAAAAATAGGTTAACCGGTAGCATTTCGCAATAATTCCAGAATACTAGTTTAGAGATATAGAACACTTTTGTGTACAGTATTCAAGTAACATACCTGAATATTGATCAAGGGCAACTACTGATATAGTTCCTTTATAATTCAAGTTACAGAAGTCCAGACGTTCTTCTTTTATAAGCTATTTAATTTTATTGCTATATCATCATAATCATCATCATCTATCAACAAAGATTTTGGACTTATAGCTAGGGGTTGTCAGACATCCTGGATTTGCCAGGATTGTTCTGGATTTTAATGGTGTGTCCTGTATCCTGGACTGAGTTATATTTGTCCGGAAATATAAAAAAATGGATAACATATAACTTTTTACTCATTTCTTTATAATTACTTCTAAAATTCCTTATCCATTTTTTCAACACCCTATCCATCGACGTTTAGCACATTCTCTTTGTCTGCTATATCGAATTATATATATTACTCCACACCCAACTACCTTGCCTCTCGGTTTACTCTCCTAGTTTCACATCATAATCGTAATACACGTTCATAGCACAGTCTTTTGCTATCAATACTACGTCATCAGACATCTCTGTACTCAAGTTCTTTCTCAATAGCCATGGCCCGCTCATGGAATTCGCTGCCGCTGGAAATCAGGGATAGTCTTAGTCCTCATTTGTTTAAAATTGAAGAGTCCACCGCAACAATGATGGATGTCACTTTCTTGTCGAAAATGAACCAATGTCAATGCATAGCTTAAGACATATAGAATGTACATAGAGAGTTATATGGCATTAACACTGATAGTCATTGTGCAGTAATGATCGGAAAATGACAGTTAAGCTTTGAGCGTTAAGCATTTCAAACTTTCAATTGCTTCTCCTGCAAAATGTATTCCAAATGACATCCATCATTCTTGCAGTGGACTCTTCAATTAGGTTGTTTAGAAATATTTTAAATGCACAGAATTAGTTTTTTAGGTATAATTATTATTATTATTATTATTATTATTATTATTATTATTATTATTATTTTACACAGTCATTACTTCATTTTTCCATTAACACTAATATCTAGGTAATTGTCATTGTCTCAATGTAACACATGCTGTGCTGATCATACGAATTCTACTATTCCTTTAGTTGTGAGATTATATTCATATGTATTAATTTTTTTAAGTTAATAATTTTATACTAGTATGTATTTTCCTGTTTTTCATTATGTATTTCTGTCTCTTTTTTATTATATATATTTATTATTATTATTATTATTATTATTATTATTATTATTATTATTATTATTATTATTATTATTATTTTAAAGTTAATACTGATTGTGTATATGTATTCAATATCTCTTTATTTTACTTTATTATTTTTATTAATATTATTATTTTTAAGTTAATATTAAAATTTTTATATCGGTATGTATTTTTCTGTATGTGATTTGATCCTGGTTGAAGAGAAGGCCTGATGGCCTTAACTCTGCCAGGGAAAATAAAACTATTATTATTATTGTTATTATTATTATTTATATTATTATTATTATTATTATTATTATTATTATTATTATTATTCAGAGAGGGCTTGGAATTGAACGGGTTACATCAGCTGCTGGTCTATGCGGATGACGTGAATATGTTAGGAGAAAATACACAAACAATTAAGGAAAACACGGGAATTTTACTGGAAGCAAGTAAAGAGATAGATTTGGAAGTAAATCCCGAAAAGACAAAGTATATGATTATGTCTCGTGATCAGAATATTGTACGAAATAGAAATATAAAAATTGGAAATTTATCTTTTGAAGAGGTGGAGAAGTTCAAATATCTTGGAACAACAGTAACAAATATAAATGATATTCGGGAGGAAATTAAACACAGAATAAATATGGGAAATGCCTGTTATTATTCGGTTGAGAAGCTTTTATCATCCAGTCTGCTGTCCAAAAATCTGAAAGTTAGAATTTATAAAACAGTTATATTACCGGTTGTTCTTTATGGTTGTGAAACTTGGACTCTCACTCTGAGAGAGGAACAGAGATTAAGGGTGTTTGAGAATAAGGTGCTTAGGAAAATATTTGGGGCTAAGAGGGATGAAGTTACAGGAGAATGGAGAAAGTTCCACAACACAGAACTGCACGCATTGTATTCTTCACCTGACATAATTAGGAACATTAAATCCAGACGTTTGAGATGGGCAGGACATGTAGCACGTATGGGCGAATCCAGAAATGCATATAGAGTGTTAGTTGGGAGGCGGGAGGGAAAAAGACCTTTGGGAAGGCCAAGACGTAGATGGGAAGATAATATTAAAATGGATTTGAGGGAGGTGGGATATGATGATAGAGACTGGATTAATCTTGACGAATGCCGGGCTTATGTGAGGGCGGCAATGAACCTCCGGGTTCCTTAAAACCCAGTAAGTAAGTAATAGTATAGTCCTATGTAGTATGTGTTATACAATATCTTTATTCTTCAGTCTCTTTGGAAGTTGATTTATTATTGATAGGATTTAAACCAGGGTTTAAGCCATAGTCACATTTATCACATTTTGCTACTCGACTTCTAAAAATGCAACAAACTTTGAATGTAAGTGTGCAAAAGTAAGAGGTTTTTGCAAGCTTGGAATTGTTCGCTTGGTTCACATTCTGCACTGTTTTGATATTGTTCACTTAACTTGTTTCTGCCGCACTGTTTTTATTCACTGTTCACTTGTCTACTTAGGTTTTTCCAGTCTTTCCTATTTCTTGCACTGCTTGACACGTTCACTGAAGAGGTCGGCCCATCTTCTTCTTGGTCTCCCGTGTCATCTCTTGCCAATGCGGAGGTCCCATACAGCGTATTCCGAATCTCATCGGACCGGTGGACAACAATGACGTCACGCTGCAGCGAAATAGGAACAAAACTGTTGGAAGGATCTATGGCTGTCATGGCGACTGTATAAGTTGTTGCCTGTGCTACGATAGCAAAATTTTGCGAAATTTCCGTACTGCCATCTTGTTCAAAGAAAAGAGAGCATAAACAATTTATTTAATTGAACCGATAGTAATAACTGGTCCGTTGACATGTTCGCTCATAAGCCATTAACATATTGTTTTTACCTTGTGCTCATTTCAAACAATACAGCAGAACACACCGCCATGACACAACAGTGCACGATGTCATTCGTCTGCTAATTCCCGCCCTATACAAGAACCAGTCAGATTCACTGATGGCGGCTGATGGAGACTGCCACCACCTCTGCAAGATGATGGCACCGGTGCGACACCGGTGGAGCATCAGTGACGTCATCGGTGAAATTCGGAACACCGTGATGCCATCAGATTGCTCAGCGCTGAGATTCGGAATACGCTCATTGTGTGACTTTCTGCGTCCATCTTCCGTCTCTAAGTCTTGCAACATGGCCTCCCCACTTCCATTTGGTGTTGGTGGCTTGCAGTGCTGGATATTCAATTGCTGACATCTTTCGGAGCACTTCGTTTGGAACTCTGTCCCTCAGTGATAAGCCTAGTATCCTTCTCAGCATTTTCCTTTGGCATATTTGGAGATTGTTGCCAAGTTTGGCAGTGAGAGACCATGCATGACTTTTTTTTTATTATCCAATTTAATAAACCCTATTTCACCCTGAGGTATATTAGGCTTATAGTTGGCATCAAAATACATATTTTATAACCAATAAACAATAGTAAAATTATAATATAAAATTGTGGTCAAGGTTACAATTCACATGAATTATGTAGAAGAATGCATCTTAATGAAAGAATGGATCCTGTTAAAGATTAATGAGATGTTTGAGGAATAATCAATGAAAAGATATACAAGAATGTCTAACCGTTTCAGAGTAAATACACGACCTAAAAAGATAACCAATAGTATATTAATATGACAAAGTTTGATTTTCACTTTCAAATTAATACTTAATTCATGAACAATGGAACAGTTAAGAGTAATAAAAGGATATTGCAAGCAATGATTTACGGTTGCAAATTACATACGTGATTCAGGAACAAGTACAATAATTGAAATAATAGCACAAGTAATGACTTATAACTAACGAAATTCTTGAAGGACACTATATAATAGTAGGGGCAATACAAAAGATTTAAAAACAAATGTAAACAGTAAAGGAATAGTAGAAAAAATGACTTAAAATTACACATTCTTTTTAAAGCAATAGGTAACAACAAAGAGATATTAATATCAATACACTGACTGTACTTACAGATTAAACACATTATTTTAAAAACAAACACGCAAAGGATCAATAGCTATTTTTAAGGCATTATATACATGGACCATGTCTTTAATTCACATCTTTTTGACGTTACTTCGTATATTATTTTGTGTTTCAATCTATTTCAATTTGTTATTTTTCACTGTAACAACAAAAATATGTATGACTTTAATATGTAATAATAAGAAAAACAAATTAAAGTAATTTAGCTGTAATACAAAGTGTGAATTATAGTAAGCGTTTTTAAACTTTATGGAAGTCCTCAAATCAAAATAATGCAATTAGAATTTTTAAAAAATCTTTGTTTGTGTTATTGAGCAAAGTAACCCCAATTTAGCTTCAAATTCACCTTGATTAGAAAATTATTCTGTAACACCATTTGCCGACAAAACAGCTGCACAAACGAAACTAGAAAGTCTAAATGGATGAATAAGGAACAGATACACGTATAACTTATCTTGAGATTGTGCACATCATCTGTGATGAAAGATAATCAATTTGATCTATATTTCAATCAAATTATGCACACGTTCTGTTGTCAAGATATACAAATACCATAAACAAATTCTATGACCACAAAAAGTGGAAAAATATGTACACATATACCATCTATTGGTGGAAGTGGTGAACAGATAAATTTGGATCACGTAAACACACCTAGACCTATATAGGGTAAGGTTACCTATATCGCACCACTTTAGCATTTATAATTTTTATTGAACAATACAGTTTTTATTTTCTTCATTCCTTTACAGAGATACATTCCCAGAACATTTACCTTTCATGTAAAAAAGAATCCTTGAATTTGATTTAATATTTTTTAATTAGAATGACATTTTCGAAACACTTTCCAGTGGTGCCATTTAGGCAACTAGTTTCCTAAATAGCACCTGCGGTTTCTTAAATCGCACCTCTTTATTTTCAGGGAACAGGATGAAGGAAAGCTTTTAATATTGAACATATTGAACAGTATTTAATATGAATAATGTAAAAAATTCAAATTATAAATTTATTGACATTAATGGAAGAGAGTAGCACATCTTCAAATGAAATTGAAAAAAATAGAGCATAAATTACCTAACAGTTAAACTTCCTGAATGCGTTTTTACTCTTACAAATTTGCCATGTGGTTCACCAGGCAGTTCAGACTGTAAACTGGTCACCTTTTCTCCGCGATTATCTCTAAGCCACGAAAGAACTGCTTCATGTTATAGCTGTCCGAAACGGTGTGAAGATAGAAATATCTAAAGCCTGGCCCTATGAGTATTATGACGAAGAAGTTGAAACAGGAGCACATCATTTTCCCGCGATAATCTAGCTTCTAAATTTTTGGAATGAGTCGCATAGGTGAACATACAGAAGCAGCACTTTTTTCTATGACAGATTTGAGTGACAAATAAAATGTTTGAGCTATTCGACAAATAATTCACTGTTGCTGTAACCTAACTCAGACCAAACAACTAACGATCCTGGAGGAGCAACAGCTGATAATGCACAGAAAATGCAACATTTAGTTTAAGTGACAAAATTCTGGAGGCAGTAAATAAAAAATTACAAGTTGGAGGGATTTTCTGTGATTTATCCAAAGCATTTGACTGTATAAATCATAAAATGCTGCTAGATAAATTAGATTATTATGGAATTAAAGGTGTTGCACACCAATGGTTTCACTCATATCTCATAGATAGGAAACAGAAAGTTGAAATCAATACAACTATGAAATCTACATCGACATGGGTAACTATTAATAATGGAATTCCTCAAGGATCAATATTAGGTCCCCTACTTTTTCTAGTGTTTATAAATGATCTTGCCCCCCTTATAAAAGATGTAGGTCATCCTATATTATTTGCAGATGACACAAGTATAGTAATTACAGCCAATAACTCCAACACATTCCAATCTTCAACAGAGGAAATTCTCTTCAAAATATGTGACTGGTTCTCAGTCAATAAATTAGTATTAAATTGTAACAAAACTAACATAATTCAATTTAAATCCTGTCCAAATTCAACGTCGCAAATTTCTAGCGCAATAATTAACAATAGATCCCTATTAGAAACAACAACAACCACATTTCTTGGCTTAAAAATCGATAATGTGTTAAATTGGAAAAAGCATATTAAAGAAATTACCCCCAAACTAAATTCAGCTTGTTTTGCTATTAGATCTATGCAAAAGATAGTAAATATCAATACCTTAAAAACAATATACTTTGCATACTTCCACTCGGTAATGAATTTTGGAATAATATTCTCGGGAAATTCCACAGATAGTAACAATATATTTCTATTACAAAAAAGAGTAATTAGAATAATAGTAGGTGCCAAATCTAGGGAATCGTGTAGGACTATTTTCAAAAAACTACAAATAATGCCCATGGCTTGTCAGTATATCTTTTCATTAATAGTCTTCCTCGTATGTAATCGTGAAAACTTTGTAACTAATTCAACAGTTCATAGCATAAATACACGTCAAAAAAATGACTTTCATACTCCATCGGCAAGTCTATCGTGCTATCAAAAAGGAGTGCGTTATATGGCAGTAAAAAATGTTAATAGCCTCCCTATCGATATAAAAAATTAAACTCAAAACATAAAATTATTTAGGGCCAAATTAAAGAAGTACCTAATTTCTCACGCCTTCTATTCTGTAGGTGAATTCATGACATTCAATAATACTTCATGAAATTGATACTAAAACTATGTGTTGTATTAGTAGACTATATTGTAAATCTCATCTGTATATATTTCATCTAAACTGTGACTATAAATTAAGATTTTATAATAGTATTAAGTTTTTTGACTTGTTCCATATTCTAGCTGTAAGCATGTATGAATATCATGGAATGTTAATAAATACAATACAATACAATACAATACAATACTAGTAGACTATATTGTAAATCTCGTCTGTATATATTTCATCTAGACTGTGACTATAAATTAAGATTTTGTAATAGTAATAAGTTTTTTGACTTGTTCCATATTCTAGCTGTAAGCATGTATGAATACCATGGAATGTTAATAAATACAATACAATACAATGTAGGATGCACTGTTTTGACGTTTGAAAATTATCATGGGTGGCACAAAATACCTGGTGCCCTTGCACAACACACACTTGGTGTATTAACACCCTTTTCACCACTTGACATTGCACCCACCTGATGCATTCCTCATTCAGTTAAAATTTTTGGGGCCTTCTTTTCTACGGCTAGAATTGCTACAGTTTCTCATATCGAACCGGTGCGAATTAGGCACCTACAAACTGGTGCGAATTGAGAAACTACGTCATAAGTTATTATTTCCTTCATTCTAGCCTATAATCACCACATGTTCGAAAATCGTACTAAGTTAAATATTCCTTAATATTTATTTAAACCAATAACATCTTAAGATTATGGATTCCTTTGCATACAAATCTGTTATTTAGTTACAATGTGTTAGCTAAATATACCTGAGCGATTATATTATATACACTATCACCACGCTGCAGACACAAAGAAGTGGTAGAAATCAAGTGAAATGGTGAAGTTCATAAGGTAGATTGTAACAATAATACCACTAGATGCCACATTACTAAAGTAACTTGTTTTAAACTAGCAGTGGTGCCATTTAGGAAGCGGTGCAATTTATGTTACTCTACCCTAAAAAGCTTTTCATAGATGGTGCAAAGTTACCCCAGCATGTGCAAAGTTACCCCATTTTACGGTATTAAATATTATTGCTAAATTACAATAATCCTCTAATAATAACGCTACTCTGCATTAGGAAATACTCGGCAAGAATTTTATGTAACACTGGTCCCATTTCTTTAGCCGAATTACGTAAAAGTGGCCACATTGTTCGTTGAGCGTGACTACTTCAATAGCTATAAGATGATCAGTAATAAAATGCATTTTGTAACGCTAACATGCCTTCTATTCTAGCAAGCGAAGCATAACGAGATGGCTTCAATTGTTTTGCCCAACTTTATCAGAGACATCAATTTTGTAATGTGATGCTATAGCCCGCTTTATGTAGGATCTACATTTTATTTATCATTACCTAACAGTTACACTAATATTTAAAGAATATTTATGTAATAATGGAGTTACTCAAACCTAACGAATAATAATAATAATAATAATAATAATAATAATAATAATAATAATAATAATAATAATAATAATAACTCTAAGGTGGAAGAACAACTGGAAAAAGAACAGTTTGACTCCAGGAAGGGAAAAGGTACTACAGATGCAATTGAACTGCTACGAACAATCGGCGAAAGATACCTAGAGAAGAATATGTAGTATTTTTGGACCTAGAATAGTATTATGCGTTACAAGAGCGGTATGTTGACGTTTTCATGTTCGAGGAAAAGATTGAAAAAGCGAAACGTAGTTCAGCTTTTTTAATTTCCGAGAACATGAAAACAAACATACCGCTCGTGTACAGTTTTTTATTTTATTGGGTTATTTTACGACGCTGTATCAACATCTAGGTTATTTAGCGTCTGAATGAAATGGTGATAATGACGGTGAAATGAGTCCGGGGTCCAGCACCGAAAGTTACCCAGCATTTGCTCGTATTGGGTTGAGGGAAAACCCCGGAAAAAACCTCAACCAGGTAACTTGTCCCGACCGGGATTCGAACCCGGGCCACCTGGTTTCGCGGCCAGACGCGCTGACCGTTACTCCACAGATGTGGACCTCGTGTATCGTACATTATTTTGTGCGAAGATCGTTTATTACATACCTCAAAGATGAATTTCTAATTAGTTGCAATGGAATCTCCATCTTGGTTTCTGTTCAATGACGGCAACTTTGGAAAACATATATATATCTATCTTCAACATTGTTCCTATAAAATGTTTTCTGTGTTTACTCTACTGCAGCAGGCCGTGATATAAGTCTGTCTTTCCCCCCCCCCCCGGTCTATGATGAGTCTGGAATCTTGTTGATTTTTTCACGGCTTCCTTAATGTTACTTGCATTGCAAATGCAATAACTTTTATGGTGTTGTAGAGTTTACTTAATTTTTGCAAATATTTAAAAACAATAGGCCTAATTAACAGTGCAATTTAGGTGAAATTGCAGTGGTAAGTTTCCAATTTATAATTATTACTATATTAAACGTCTTTAAAAATAATATGTTAAAAGCCTAAAGCAGTAAAATGAATATGACGCTTAAGCGGTAAGAATAGGGAAATTGTTATGTGTGTTACGTTGGGAATACTGAATGTGGTATTTCACACTTAGCGCGTATTGGTTTTGTGCGGAAAACAAGCAAATACACACGATCTCGCACAAAGGACTTTTGACAGAGTGGATTTCAATAAACTGATGGGGATCTTAAATAGAATTGGTGGTGATTGGAAAGAGAGAAGGCTGTTCAGTAATCTTTATATGAAACGAGTCAACGTTATAATAGGAGAAGAAATGTCAGAAGGCAATGGAATTGGGAGAGGAGTACGTCAAGGATGTCCTTTATCACCTACCCTGTTCAACATCTACTTGGAGGATTTGGTGAAGAACTGTTTTCAGAATACCGGAGGAGTGATACTAGGAGGAAGAAGAATAAAGTGCATAAGATTTGATGATGATATGGCGTTATTAGCAGAAGAGGAAAAGATACTAAAGGATATACTACTGGAGCTAAATGACAGCTGTGAGAACTATGGGATGAAGATAAATGCAAATAAGACGAAGAGCATGGTCATAGGAAGAAAAATACAGAAGATAAACTTGCGAATTCTAAATGAGGCAGTAGAGTAAGTGGACAGCTTCAAATACTTGTGATTTACTAGAAGCCGTAACATGAGCTGCTGCCAGGAAGTGAAAAGGAGGATAGCAATTGAAAAGGAAGCTTTTAATGAAAAAGGAATCTTCTGCGAACCTCTGGAGAAAGAACTAAGGAAGAGACTAATTAAGTGCTTTGTATAGAATGTGGCATTGTATGGGGCGGAAACAAGGACGTTATGACGAAATAAAGAGAAGCGACTAGAAGGATTTGAAATGTGGATATGGAGAAAAATGGAACGTGTGAAGTGGGTAGAGAGAAAAACAAATGAAGCTGTGTTGGAAAGAGTGGGCCATAAATCAGGCATGTCAATTGATGCCCATAGGAGCAAGCGCGCGCTTTTGAGCTCAGGAGAGCCTGAGCGCTTTACAGCGGAAAGGAAAGAGACAGACGAAAGAGACAGCATATGCCGCTTGGTCGAGCTATATACAGGGATGGCCAGCAATGATTCAATAGATAAAGGGAAGAGAACTTATTAAAACTGTATCCAAGTTAATTTTTAGATTTGCCTGAGAAGTATAAGTGCATTATAAGAATGTAAGTTTTAATTTTAATGCTCATTTTTCACAAGTTTGATTTTTTTATCCAAAAGAAATATTTTCTCAACTATTCGTATAGAAAAGTGAAATTTTCAGGCCTATTTATTTAGTAGCCTTACAGAATGTTTTCGTAAATCTAATATACCGTATATACGTATTACTGGAGATGGTGTATTGAAAATTTTGAAAATATTCGCATGGAAATTGTTTGTAAGGAAATGAATTAACAAAGCAACTACTGTTACATCATAAGCAAAAGATACGTGTCCATGTGTTGTAAAAATGTCAGCTCTATTAATAGCTTCAGCAGATTTCGAGAAAATAATTTAATATTCTGATGATAGGAAGTTGCTCACAAATGTCACCTTAAAAGCATAATGCGATAAGAATTTTGTTATGTAATATTAGTTACACTTAAAACAGATACAGTACCTAAGTAACTTTGCTTTGTACTGTAATATTGTTTTGATTAGTTTATTGATTACTTTTATAAGGCTAAAGGTACCATCAATATCAATTCCAACTTATCATGTCATACTCAATCTCTTTCTTTGGAATATCACTTTCTTTATGAATGATGCGTTTCATTCACTTAATACAGTATAACTATACTACTATGGAATTTAAGTGAATATTTCTTCTTAACTCTTTATTATGTTATTAACATTTAAAACACAACTGCAATATTAAGAAATTGGTATTAGTACTTTTGTTTTGCAGACAATAAAGATAATATTAAACAGAAAGAAGCCATATAAAAATAACGACATAAAATTTCACGTTCCGTTCGAAGTTTGTGCACCACTGTTTTCTTAATCCAACAGGTTGCTTATTCATATACACAACCCTTCCTCTCTCCATACTTAGCGCTTGATGCCCGCGCACGACGTCAAGGTCAGAAAAATGCGCTTGCTTTGACATCACTGCCATAAAGGATAACATTATAAACTTGTTTCACTACTATGAATAAAGCTATTGTTTAGGTTGCTAAGGAACGTGAGATAAAAACCAGCTTAGAAACCAGTCATGGATAATAGTTATTTATGGTACTTGTGAGGTAAGTGCATCTTTATTGCGCGAGTGGAAAGATTTAAGCACGAGGCGTCAGCCGAGTGCTTAAGTTACACGAGTGCAATAAAGATCACGCTCACAAGTACCATACGTAATTTTATCCATGACCATAACGAAAATTATGTTTTATAAAAGAAAATATTGTCAATTTTATTAGTAACAACAATGTAATTTATTCATCACAACAATAATTCCTTTCTACAATTCGCCTTAAACGCTCTCGTCAACAATTGGATTTTCACTCAACACAGTATTTGTTATAGCACTCCACCGACGACAATGACAATTTACTTGGACTAGTACGAACAACAATGAACTGTTAATCTTAACTAATATTTACAAAGCACTATTTACAAATCAGAACTATCAGTTCTCGGTTCACAGTTCTTCTATCTCAGTCACTCGAGTTCACAGTATCTCGAACCACAGACCTTCAGAGACAGTTCACTGTACTCGAACTCGGGTCCCTCCAACTGCGGCCACTGCACTCGAACTCAGGTCTCTCCAACTGCGGTCCACTGCACTCGAACTCAGGCCTTCGGATGCTGACGCAGATGCGGACGCACACTCGAGTCGAACTCCGGCTGGCTTGCTTGCTTGCTCTGGCTTACTCACTGACTGAATAACTGAAAAACTCTGCTCTAGTTCGCTGGCGCTTCCTCTTTTATAGCAAAATCATAGTTGCGAGAACCTTCTACAGGTGTGTAGAGAATTATCTGGATATCTCCACTTCGACGCATTTCTGGAAGGGTCGGGAAGGTCCATTCCCCCTTACTCCGCATGCAGCAGTTGCGCGTGCACTCTCCCCTCGTCGCGTGGGCCTTTCCCTTTCCCCTCGTCGCGCCGTCCCTCATGCTTCATGAAGCCCGCGCGATATGCTCTCTCTCGCGGGACGCTGGTCGTGAGTTCGAATCTCACGTCGCTGTCACAATATGTTGAAAATAAGTCCTCATGTAATCACATACCATCGCATGGATTTTAGAATCAATACGTGTACTAGGTAGGTCATGATGTAGGAGGCTATGATTAGTAAAGCATGGTATCTAAGGCGTTGGATAAATAACAAATTATAATTAATTATATAATTTTAATATATATTTTTTCATTTTAAACGTGTATTTTCGTCTTTTTGAAGTTTCAGGGATTATTTAGAAGTTTTCACGGGACTAAATTGTGATTAAAATAATTTCACATTTTACTTCTGTATATTTAAGAAGAATATTAAAACTTAATTAATCATCGTGTCTGTTTAGCTCAGTTGGCTAACGCGTGTTGTTTTAAAATCCTATAAACCCAACTTCGCAGGTTCAAGTCTCCTCGCATCCCGAAAAGTAAATTATTAGAACATTTTAAAAAGATGCATATTAGATATGGATGTAATGTACAAATTACGACGTAGCAGATAGAGAAAAGAGAAGGAGATTGAGTGTATGTATATTTAAGAAATGGTAATAAAGAAGTAGAGGTAGTAACATCTAGTAACTTCTTGAGTAATAGTTTGATGGAAAAGTATACGTATGTACCCGGGTACTAGGAAAATACTAATGAACTTAGTTCAAACTGTGAGGTAAAGTCTTTATCTCACTAGTGGAATAAAGTAATGTTGAATAAAAGCCTAATTTACAAACTCAAAAGTATTTAGCAAAGGCATGTTTTTCGTTATGGTCATGGATAAAGTAACTTCATTTCACGGTGTTCAGAAACGCCTAATTTTCAGACGAAAAACCATTTAGAAACCACCTTCTCTTTGTTATGACAGTAGAATTAAGAATGCTTCAAGAGTTTCTGAGTACGACATCGAACTGTCATGGATAATGTTAGAGTAAGCGCCAACATAAAAGTTAAAGTAGTATTACCGCATATGCGTGAAAAACGTGGGACCTTTCACAACCCCGGTGGTTCGCAGAACTATAATGAGCACGTGTTTATCTTCCTTGTTTAAAGTCTTTAACCGCACTGTTTAATGGTGTAAACTGCATTAAAAAGTGCAGTACTGGGAATTTTCCATTGTTATCTAACTTTGCTCAATTTCCTTCAACAATACACAAAAAATGACATTGAAACTTTACGTTATGTTGAAATATGACAACACAAGACAACATACACGGAACAAACAACCAGTGGCATGGACAGAAGATTAATCTTTACCATTACACACCTAGGGGATCGCACCGCGAATCTCTTAAGGCTGGTCCACAATAAACCGGGAACGGAAACGACAACGAGAACGAGAACGAGAACGGAAATACTGTTAAATTAAATGTATTTAACTATTGTGAATGCTCACATTTTAATTAATGCTGTTGATCGATCAAAATATTTAACCGATTAACTATTTGAATTTAATCGATTAATACAGGGGTCGTCAGCACAGAGCACGCTGGGCTAGTCTCTCTTACCCGCGGAAAACGCAGTGCACTAGGGTGAACTCCGTAGCTTCTAGCGGGTATGCTCTCTATCTCTCCCTGTTGCACAACAGTGCACACGGGACAGCACCGCGTACCCTTTGCACATTTCAGCGAGTGTTGACGGCCACTGGATTAATCGATAGATTAATCGAGTTTTGATCGAGTTGAAAAAATGTTGTAATATACAATTATTGTTAAATTTTAACTTGTGTTCGGTGATAAGCATAAGTATTAAATGTTATATATCTGTATAATATATTGTATCGTTATATTACAAAACAACTGTTTTAATTACTTCCTAACATATTTATTATGAGGCTTATAATTTATTGTGTCAATTTCTCCTGTAATTTTTGAGACAAACTTAAATAACAAACAGTATGAAGACTCATCTGATTAATACGGCTTCATCCATGATTTTAAACATGTGAGTGCATTCACATGCTCCGAATTAAGTGCCGCTCTACGTTTAGTAACAATGTTTCCTGCATTACTAAACACGAAAAAATTGTCTTGTGTCAAGCACTTCTCCATGATCGCACAATTTAAATCCAAACGTTTCACCGAGTTTACCTCTCAAATTCTCATATGACATAATGGAGTTTACAAATTTTCACAAACCACAGAAAACTGATCTTTTTCTTTATCAAACTAAACACATAACCTTCAAATACAAACTCAGTATAGAAACTGCAACTGCAAACGACTGCAGAAGACTGGCCCTATTGTAATCGAATTACCAGATTTTAGAAAGAAAAGAAGGTAGTTACGCTCTCACTTGCACACAGTGTAGACATGGCTATTTTATAAGGGATGAGGGGGACGAATCCCAGGAAAGTATGTATTTCATATGCTAAGAAGATGAGCTGACAACAAGGTGGAAGTTTCTTGGAAAACCATAAAACTTAATAAGGGTTTCGCATTGTGTTTCAACTTTCAATAGAGGTCGACTAGGTCACTGTCCCCATATATCCATCTCTTTCTGAAGTGTTTGTGCAAAGATTTTTCCCTACACTACCTGGTTTATAGTTAGAAAATAACAGTACTATTGTGCTTTTAAGTAAGTAATTTCCGAGAGAGAAATATTGTCGGAATTTTTAGTATGAGTTTGTATTAACAAAATAATAATTAAATAACATCTACAACCGATTAATTTTATTCGACTCGATTATTCGATTCAATATTTTTGATCGATTAATCACGTCCACACCTGTGGAGTAACGGTCTGCGCGTCTGGCCTCGAAACCAGGTGGCCCGGGTTCGATTCCCGGTCGGGGCAAGTTACTTGGGTGAGGTTTTCTCCGGGGTTTTCCCTCAACCCAATATGAGCAAATGCTGAGTAACTTTCGGTGCTGGACCCCGGACTCATTTCACCGGCATTATCACCTTCATCTCATTCAGACGCTAAATAACCAAAGATGTTGATAAAGCGTCGTAAAATAACCTAATAAAATAAATCGATTAATCTTATAACAGAAATTGATCGATTAAATCCCACATTTATTTTAACATTATTTCCGTTCTCGTTCTCGTTGTCGATTCCGTTCCAGGTTTATTGTGAACCAGCCTTTAGTTGGGAAGCGAACAAGCTATCTACATGACCACAAAGGCCTTCTTCATAATATATAAAATATTTTTTACACGGCCTAATTAACAACACATTTATGTGACTTAGTTTAATTCAACTTACGGGAAGCATTCATTTCAGAAGGATAGGTGTGTCTTTGTGGGAAGAGTAGCTGTAGAGGAGTTGCTCTATTTTAATTTTACCAAATCAAGGCTATCAACATCATAAAACTTGTATTTACGTGCAAGTATCAACAGGACTATTTTACGCACCATCACGTAACAATTTTTGAGTAATTACTTTTCAGTTGGTACTTGCTAGAATATAAATCACACAAACTTGTTGCGAGAGAACTTCGTACGACGCAAGCCAACTCGAGATTCATAATTGAATGTTGATAGCTGTAAAACAATTTACATATATAAATATTTTCACTGGATTAATTCTCAGGCCTCATTATCTTTTTATCGTTACACCAAGTTCATAGGAATCAAATTCACAAAAAAATACAAATATTATTCTCTGCTTGTTGCTTAGGAAATAACGTATTACAGAAATATGAAGGTATAAATTTATAATCTATCTATCTTCTTCGCCCAACAGTGATATTACTCTGAAATCCCGGCCATCAAGTCACTCAATTGAGTGCGCTCCTTGTATAATGGCAGTTGACTCAATGTAATTATATGTTAACATATGAGCCGTTCAGAGCAAAAGTGGTGTAAGTCAAAATTGGGTAATGAGGTTTAAAGTAAAAATTCTGTAAAATACAGCGCAAAGTAGCAATTAATATGGTCTTCTTGCTATTCACTGACTACTAATAGTTTAAATAAATTGAATATTAATTGCTACTTTGCGCTGTATTTTACAGAATGTTTACTTTAACTCTCATTACCCATTTCTGACTTACACCACTTCTGCTCTGAACGACTCATATATGTTAAACTTGGAGCAAGACCACAAAGGAGAAAAGCATTAGAGGAGAGAGATTCGATCCGGTGCTGTGGATTGGACTTCGGCGTAGCTCAGTGGTTAGTGCGCTTGGTACGTAGAATCAAGGACCCAGGTTCGATTCCCGCCGCCGGAGCAAAGTTTTCTCCTCTAATAACAATTATAAATTTATAGCTTAGTATCAGGAAAATTATGCAGAATATTCAGAAGATATTTTTTATATATTCCACCCCTGAGCACGAGTTGTATTCTTTCAGTGTGAGCTAAAATTTTATCTGTGTATTCTAAATTTATGTTAAAAGCATTACTTATCGTAACCCGTAACCCGTTCAATTTCAAACCCTCTCTGTTATCCTGGACTTTCCTAATGGCATACTCTAGAGCAAAGTTAAAAAGTGAAGGTGATAATGCATCTCCTTGCTTTAGCCCACAGTGAATTGGAAACGCATGTGATAGAAACTGGCCTATACGGACTCTGCTGTACGTTTCACTGAGACACATTTTAATTAATCGAACTATTTTCTTGGGAATACCAAATTCAATACGAATATCATATAAAACTTCTCTCTTAACCGAGTCATATGCCTTTTTTGAAATCTATGAATAACTGATGCACTATACCCTTATACTCCCATTCTTTTCTCCATTATCTGTAAAATACAAAATATCTTATCAATAGTTGATCTATTACGCCTACAGCCGCACTGATGATCCTAAATAATTTTGATCTACATATGGAGTTAATCTTCTCAAAAGAATATTGGACAAAATTTTATACGACGTCAACAAAAGTGATATTCCTCGAAAGTTACTACAGTTAAGGCTGATTCACAATAAACCGGGAACGAGAACCAGAATGAAAACGAGAAGCAGAGGACGTGAATATGAAAATTTTTGATTCACAATAAACCGAGAACGTAGACGACTATGCATCGATAGGCATGTCAATAACGATATGTAAAGTCGATATTACGCATTCTGATGTTATTTGTTAATTGACCAATGACGTTCTCTCATGAGTACAAGGCAGCCAACATAAACCCAGGCTAACCAACTTCGAAATTTCAACTGAAACATTTCATTATGTACGGTACTATAAATATGCCCATGCATCTTTATTATCACAACCTATTTTAAGTCTACCATAACGTAAAATAATTAGAGAAGAAACATTTGTAATAGAACAAAAATGAACACAACAGTAGTTATTGAATTGAAGCATGAATATGTAGTGTGTAATACAACCAATACAGTAATAAAATATGATTCAGTTACGATCGGTGTTCAAAGACGCAGCTATTGAAAGCCACGTATTCTCCTTCATTTTCTCGTCGTTATACGAGGC